>NW_003855477.1:0-1970 GCF_000181295.1 Otolemur garnettii | reverse complement strand
GCTGCTGATGCATTTCCCACTACCATCCCTGTTACTGCTGCTGCTACCCTTATCACTCCTGCTGCTGATGCATTTCCCACTACCATCACTGCTACTGCTCCTCTATGACCATTATCAATCCTGCTGCTGCTGCTATCACCACCACATCTGCTACTACTATTCCTTCTGATGCAGTTACCCTGTTGTCACTGTTTTTGGGGGGAGGGAGGTTCACCACTACTAGTCCTGCTACCATCACTACATCTGTTTATATGGCTGATGCTGTTAGTACTATGCCCACCTTTTCTCTTCTTCTCCTCCTTCTACTAATAATCCTACTATTACTACTGCTATGGCTCAGAAAACCACTGTTACTCCTATTCCAGGCACACTTTCCTCCTGGCTTCCATGACACTCATTTCTTGGCTTCTCTCTTGCTTCTCTGGGCACTCCTTCTCAATTTCCTCCCCCACATCTTTCCTCTGCCCCCAGTCCTGAGACCCTTCTCTCAGACTCTATTCCCTCTCAGATGATGTCACAGAAACCTCCCTGTGGCTTCAAATGCCATATTTTCATGAACCTTTACCGGCATTTCCAGTCCTGGCATTTGGACTTTGCTCTTCCGTGTTTCAGACAGAACTGTGTTTCCCACCACCTGTGTCTGTGTGTCTCTCACATGTCTCAAACTCAATCCAACAAAAGCTGGGCTCTTGGCCTCCAACTCTCCCCTCCCCCCTCATTCTGATATCTTCCATCTTCAGGAAATGGCACCATAACTTCACCATCATCTCACAATAAACCCGGTAACCGTCTGTGATGCCCCCTTCCCCTCACTCCCTGACACTCACTCACTCACTAATTCCTGTGGATTTTACTTTATGAACATTTCTGAGTGTGCCCACTTCTCTCCATCACCATCTTCCATGTGGTAGGTTGTTCTCTGTCTCTCCAGGACCACCATTGCAGCTTTCTATCTTCCACTCTCACCCCTCTCCAGTTAATGCTTAAGTTTTTTTTTTCATTTTTTGAGACCAAGTCTGGCTCTGTTGCCTGGGTCAGAGTGCAGTAGTGCTATCATAGCTCACAGCAGCCTCAAATTCCTGGGCTGAAGCCATCCTCCTGCCTTGACCTCCCAGTCCTCCTTCTAGTCCTCCCTGGGACCTCAGGTGCACATCACCACACACAGCTAAGTTTTCTATTTTTAGTACGGACAGGATCTCCCTCTTGCTTGAGCTGCTATTGAACTCCTGAGCTCAAGCAATTCTCCCTCCCTGGCCTCTTAGAGTGATAGGATTACATGTGTGAGACACCACACCCAACCCAATTCTTCTCTTTTAGAAGATTTTCATGACTGTGCTTTCAAAAGAAAATTTAAAATCTAGAGCATGGCCCATGGGGCCAGCATAATTGACCTCTCCTCCCCTGCCTAGCTTCATCCAGGACGTGTGGCTTCTCCTCTTGCTTTAATTTCACATGCTGAGTTGCCCCATCTGGGGGGGGCCTACATTCTTTCCAAAGGCTGTTCCTTTTCTTTCCTGTTCTTCCTTTTTCTCCATCCACTCACCCCCACTCATCCACCTGGCTCATATTCACCTTGCAAATTCCATCTTAAATGTTACTTCCTTCAACCTCCAATCTAGACATGCTTCCCTTTTATGCAATCTTAGAACACCAATGAACTTTGCCTTGTAAATACATTTATTAGAGGAATCATTTGTTGAAAGATTGTCTTCCCTGCTGGACCTCGAAGGTCAGAACATGCCTGTGTTCCCAGTGCCAAGAACAAGGTCTGGCACAAAGCAGGTATCCAAAGAATGTGTGTTGAGTGAACAAACAAATGAGTCATCACCATTAATGCTGTTATAAAGATTTCAGATCCTTGATGTTAACACCTTGGGCTATGAGATTTTGTTTTGTATTATGAAATTGTCCATTGTACTCTCTTGAACATAGCTCATTTAAATCTGGCTTCCCTTCCACTGTTTTCAAAA
>NW_003855476.1:0-1972 GCF_000181295.1 Otolemur garnettii | reverse complement strand
AGAAAGCCAGGCTGGTGGAGGGAGTGGTTCAGCCACACAGAACAGCAGGTGTAGGGCACCGAGGGGCAGCCAGTGCCGTGGGCCTGGAGCTGAGCCGCGGGAGCAGCCCTCTTAGCAGGGAATTTGGAGAAGGAGGCTGTGCTTGGGCCAGGGAGTTGGCCTTTTAAGTATCTTTGAGAAGCCACTGGAGTTTTTTTAGTAGTAAAACTCTCTAGCACAGCCATTTAAACCAGAGCAGTTTGTAAAGCAGATATACTTGGTCTGTTTTGGTTTCTGTGTGACTCATTGAAATGTCACCTGGGCCATTAGTACAGAAAGAAAAAGTGGCTTTCTATGTGCTAACCCATTTAATCCTCAAAACCTCCATGAGGAGGTGAATCTAAGAACATATTATCCCCGTGTTCTATATGGAGAAAGTGAAGCACATGGAGGCCAACAGTTCTGCAGGGTGACACAGCCAGCAAGGAGCTCAGCTGGGATTTGAACTTGTTCTTAAGACAGGCAGGGCAGCTTGCCTGCCATCCCACGGCTGCGGTGCTGGTGGGACTGGAAGTTGCAGCCAGCTGGTCTGACTCGGGGTGAGGGGCACCTCGAGTTTCCTTCTTCCTGCTGTGGCCTCTGCCCGCCCCAGACTCTGGCAGACTCCTGCCAGCCTTGACCTGTTTCTCACTAGGCTCCTGGCCCCAGTCTTTCTCAATGCTGACCTTGTACGTCTCTGATGATTTCTGTGCTCGAGCCTGGGTTTTTTTTTTTACCTCTCTCTCTGCGCCCCCTCCCTCTAACAAACTCCTTCCTGGACATCCCTATTTTAATACGTTCTGAAATATTCAGGTTGGCCTTCAAGGCCCACCAGAGCCTGGCTACCTGCCGTCTCTCCCAGCTTGCCTCCCCCTCCTGCGGGCGGATGCTCTCTGCTTTGGTCTCTGAACGGAGCTTGGGCACAGTGAAGTCTGCGTTTCACCCACTCCCTGCTCTTGGCTGAAGTCTCCTCTGCCACCTTTCTTGGTTCGAGGCTTGGTCCTCTGAGAAGCCATTCTTCTGTGGCCCTTCTCTTGAACTTGCTCTTTGCCAGCAACTTGGCCCTTAGTTTGATACCTTTTTTTTTTGAGACAGTCTCATGTTGTCACCCTTGGTAGAGTGCCGTGGCATCACAGCTCACAGCAACCTCAAACTCTTGGGCTCAAGTGATCCTCTTGCCTCAGCCTCCCGAGCAGCTGGGACTATAGGCACCTCTCACCATGCCCAGCTATTTTTAGAGATTGGGTCTCGCTCTAGCTCAGACATGTCTGGAACTCCTGAGCTCAGGCAATCCACCTGCCTCGGCCTCCCTGGGTGCTGGCATTACAGGTGTGAGCCATCATGCCTGGCCTGATCTTTTTTTTTTTTCCCTCATCGTCCCCAACTAAGTTGTCCCTTAAAATCAACACTTGAATCTTCTGTTTCTGTACATCTATAGTCCCCACATACATCCTATGAATTAACATCCAGTAGGGATTCAGTTAAGAGTTGGTAAGGTTTTGGCAGGCAGAGGGAGGGATGTGTTACCACTGGCATATTTTTGTTGGTGTCTGTTTAAGGACAACCAGAGCCCTTCTTTTCCCATTCTCTTGAATACTGGTGATAACTGGGTATTGGGCCAATCCCAAAGACGACTTCATTTTTGCTTAAAAATGAGAAACAAAACCAAAAAATAAGAACTTGATTCTGAACCCTTAGTATCCTCTTTCTACTCATATTTGTTTTTAGGATGTTAAACCGGTGCAGTTGGGTTAGAGAGGGTTTTTTTCCCCCTTGTCGCTTTTAACTCGTCCAGATGGTTCTGCGATTCACAGACTCAAATGTGTCCAGATCATGGAAATCCAAAGGCCTCCGTGTTTGAGTCGAGTCCATATGGTTAGGTATTGTTGTCACTCGTGTGGGTCCACAGAACTTGCTGAGAGAACCAACAGTGGAATTTGTCTTTCCTGCTCCA
>NW_003855475.1:0-1972 GCF_000181295.1 Otolemur garnettii | reverse complement strand
GGGGAAATTTCTTAGCTTGTGTGAGTCTTAGTTTTTTCCTGTACAATGAGCAAATTAGTAACAGCACCCACCTTGGCAGTGGCCATGAGGATAAGTGCTTATACAGAGCCTGGCACACATAACACATAACTGCCTCCAAAATGTTTGTGACAGACTCCAGGTCACATCCTTTATCTCTCTGTATACTAGACCCTTGACTTTTTAACCCATCTGGTGCCAAGGTTACTGTAACTGTGAGATTGTCCAGCCCCCACCCAAGGAACTGAGATCCAAAGGCCGTGAATAGTACATTTCTATACTGGAGAAGTAGGAAAACATTATTGGAAAACCTGATGGAGATCCCCATCCTTCTAGAAAAGCATCGATTCTCAGGAATATCTGCTGTTGGTGCTACTTAGTTTCCATTTATGCTATTTTGAAGAATAGTTCCCTGATTTCTCCTAGATAGCATGCTTCTCCACTCCTGGTCCCAAAGCTTCAGATGGAGACCTCTCTTAGATCCAGGTGGAGCACATTACCTGGGACTCAACCAATCAACATGTTCCATTCCCCTCACCCCAGGGATTAGTTCAAGTATAGAATCATGGTCCCATATGAACCAGTAAGAGTTAGGCTTGGATTTTGGACCCTAGTGGAAGAGATGTTCTCTCTCCTGCTGAATTGGATCTCAGAAGCTATGACTTAGGGTCGGGCGCAGTCGCTCACACCTGTAATCCTAGCACTCTGGGAGGCTGAGGCGGGTAGATTGCTTAAGCTCAGGAGTTTGAGACCATCCTGAGCCACAGCAAGACCCTGTCTATACTAAAAATAGAAAACTAGCCAGGTGTGGTGGTGGACCCCTGTAATCCCAGTTACTCAGGAGGCTGAGGCAAGAAGATCACTTAAGCCCAAGAGTTTGAGGTTGATGTGCTCTATGATGCCACGGCACTCTACCCAGGGTGACAGAGTAAGACTTTGTCTCACAAAAAAAAAGAAAGAAAGAAAGAAAGAAAAGTAAGAAGAAGGTGTAACTTAGAGCCATTACAAGTTCCATCTCTTTAAAAATCAGCATGCTTCTACCAGTGTGTGAATTTTAAATAAGGAATAAAAGCTCGGAGCCAAAGGACTATTTGATATGTGTGAAAGCTTTTGTACAAGGCAATGTTCTGTGTAAAATGTCACTTAATAACACTTATTATTTAGAGCTCCTAAAGTGAAACTATAAAATATGACTAAGCTGAGTCTTTTCCTCTGCATCACATGTTTTATATATATGTATATATATACGTATATATGTAATTGAATGGAACTGAATTTAATACCATCTGAGGTCCTTTGAGGTAGTACCATTTTACAGATGAAGAAACTGAGGCTTGATAGGACTATGTATGCCCAAACTCACATGGCTAACGTGTGGTGAGACAGCTTCCTGTGTGATATTCTCCTCTGACCAGAGAACTGCAGAGTATGACTTTACAGTCTCCTGGACCTCGCCACACTCTCTGTACAGGATGGGGTCCCATGAGCTGTTATATCCGAATTTATCTGAGTCCTGGCTCCTTTCTGCTCACAGGGCTTCCTATAAACACTTCTTTATCCTTCTCTCTCCTTATCTCAGGCTCCCTACAGCTGTATACAAAAGCAGCTCCACCATTCCTCACCCCCTGGTATAGGCCTCTCAGAGGAATGCTGGGAAGATGCTCCACTCAAAACCTCAACTTCCAGTCAGCGTGAAGCACAGCCGCCCAGCTACAACTATGCGCTCACCGTCTTCATTGTGTTGTAGAGATGGTTGGTTTCTGCTCTTAGCTCCTTCCTACTTTCACTCTCACATCCGGTGTGACCTTTTCTCTCAATCCGTCTAGGTCCTTGGAGAAGTAAGGGCTTTTCTGGCTCCCTTCAATACGTAAGGTGTGATCTCTTCGTACACAACCCCTACCCCTGCAGAAATCTCACCCCGCTGTGTCTTGCGTGTCTCTGCTACCGTCCAGAC
>NW_003855474.1:0-1974 GCF_000181295.1 Otolemur garnettii | reverse complement strand
TACCCATCACAATGAGCAAAGTAAAGTTTAAGGTCCTGAATTTGGCATGTTAGACTTCTGGCTTCTTCCTTCTTCTTTATCCTTTTCTACCATGCCTCTTTATTCAAACCAAACTGGTCTATTTTATTAATCTCTGGTCATCCAAGTGTTATCGTATCTTTCATTTCTTTTTTTGATTATGTTCTTCCTTTGAGAGAAGTCATAGCTTTCTTTCCTACTCCATCCCAGAGCCTAGGATGCCCTTCCATGCTTTCAGTATCCTTGTGATTCTGCAGTATAACATTTGTTTGGACTGTTATTTGGGGCTTAGTGATTGTAATCTTGGATAAATGTTTCTTTTTAACCCATCTAGGAACCATAATTTTGAGGCATAGAAAAAACAACTTGAACATTTAAAATTGAAATTCTTGGCTTCACTATAAGGGAATATCCACAGACATGTAAGGCAGTAATCATTTTCACTTCTTGAGATACAACTTTTACTGGTAACAGGACCTCCCTTTTTTTAAATTAGCCCTGGGCATTTAGAATCCTTAGATACTTGAACTAAAACAAAATTCAACCCTGCTCATATAATCTTTGGTGATTTAATTGATTGTATGACATTTGGTTGGACAGAATCCTCTCTCCAAAACTGAAATAGATGAAAAGTGCTAATGTAAGGAAGGAAAAAAAAACCTTTTCTCATTATAATATTTTATATTTAATTGTCAGTTATCTCCCAACATCCAGAAAAAAATAAGAGTTTTGGAAATTTTAGGCCACTTCTGCTACCCTCATTCTTAACATGGAAATCTTTGCCATGCGAGGGGCCTTTCCATGTTCTACTGTGAACATTCAGTGTCTGGAAACATTCAGCTCCACAGTTTGGTGTTAGGAAATCTCCCTTATGTCTAGCATCACTTAGTCAGTATTCAAATACTTAAAATTACATAGATTGGGCACTGCCAATATCTTCCAGGGGAAAAACATATGACAGAGGAAATTGAAGTTATCCCAGGGCAGCTGTCTTTGATAAGGATGAGAATGTTGTTAAATGCTATGATATTGCTTAACCCTGAAGAAGTGTGTATTAGTCAGGGTTCTCCAAAGAAACAGGGCCAATGGGAGGTGTGTGTGTGTGTAGGTATCATATATATACACATATAATAGGATCTATGTCTTTATCTATCAGTAATTGATTTTTCTAGAGATTTAGCTTATGAAATGACTTTGGAGGCTGGCAAGTCCAAAATCTGCAGAGTAATCTGGCAGACTGGAAATTAGGGCAGGAGTTAATGTTGTGGTCTTGATCCCAAAGGCAATCTGGAATCTGAATTCCTTCCTTTTGGGAGGATCTCTCTATCCTCTTAAGTGCTTCAACCACTTGTATCGGGCTTTCTCCCTTTGTGAATGGTAATGTGATTTATTCAAAGTCTATTGCTTTCATGTTACTCTTCACTAGAGCAAAAAGCTTTCAGAGAAACATCTAGATTTATGTTTAACTGAGCAACTGGGAGGTACAGCCTAGCTAAGTTGACACATAAAATCAATCATCACACACAAGTTTTATTCCAGATCCCTGACATTGAGGCTAAAAGTTCAGAATTAAACACTGAGAATTGGATGAAGCCACTCCCACAGCCGGAAAGTATAGGTTTCCTAGGACTCTGATAAAATTGCACTCTAATATATTTGATCTTTGTACTCGAACTTCAGATCCTGAGTTCACAAAAACCCTTCTTATTCCCCAAATATTCAGCTATTCTGAATAATCAATAGCTATTCTGAGAGCTACATATAATTTGCTTTATTTTTTATTATGTCCTCTAAGAATAATATTTTAAGAATAGCTTCACTGGGTCCATTTGCCACTCCCTTCTTTTCCTTCTTCATCCATTCTGATCATAATCTTACCTCCTTCTTAACAATCATGTTTTTCTAATATAGTTCTAATTTTCCATAGATGTGGACTATACCTTTAACTTTTTATAC
>NW_003855473.1:0-1975 GCF_000181295.1 Otolemur garnettii | reverse complement strand
CCCCAGAAAATTTCAAAGGGAGAAAAGAAGGGAGATAGAGGGGACACCCATAATGAAAAGAGACTTTGGAGACACGTGCCGCTCTCCTGGTGTGCGGCCCTTCTTTTATTTGAAGCCCTCATTCATTCTAAAGACAACAGGTAAAATAAGAAAAGTAAACAGGAGACATTTGAACACAGAATGGATATCTGATGATATTATGGAATTATTCTTTTTTAATTATGTAACTGCTTACAGAACAGGGTATTTTATAGATACATGCTCAAGTATTTACAGAAAAATAATACAAAGTCTGAAAATATTTGTTAAAAAATCAGGGTGTAGTATAGATGAAACTCGTTCACTTACTGCCTCCTTTTTTCCCTCCCTTCTTCTCTCTCTCCTTCACTTTCCTTCTCTTCTCTTCCCTTTCCCTGGCCCTTCATTTGGATTGATAAGAAAAGAAGACACGAGTTTTATATCACATTGGCAGGTGGACTTAGGATGATGCATTATCGTGGCCACCCAAAGGCATGGCACTTTCTGGAGTCCCAGATGGGACTTGCAGGCTTCCAGACCATGTCTTGACTTCAGTGTCGCCTCCCTGGGCTGAGGTCAGAACTGACTCTCCACTCCACAGTCAGCCATTGCAATCTGATTTTTAAAAGCTTCCCCAGAATTAGAATAGGAAAGGTTTGGGTTGAAGGTAAGGACACTTTCTAACTTTTTATTGTCAGTCTGGATTTTTAAGGTGGATACTGGGATCCCACCCTTACTTCCTTACTGTGATTTGGAATAAGCTCTGGGCTTTGAGAATTTGCTGTGAGACTGGTCTGATTTAATCATTGCTTGAGCAGAAAAAGAGATTAGGTCATCAGCTCCCAAACTAGCCTAAGAAGTAAGTCATGATGACAAGAATCACCTGGGGGAGGTTTTAATTTTTATTTAAAATATTTTTACTGGAAACACAAATTCCTGAGGGAATTCTGATTCAGTAGGTCTGGGTAGAAACAGAATCTAAAAATCTGTTATTTTATCATCTTTCTACACAATTCTCATGATCCGTTCATTATTGATTTACTAGAGTCAGTAACTTTTTGTAGATTGCAGGGATTCAGTTGCTCAGAAGCTGATTGAGATGGTATTTCTGTGTAGTTCTGCCTTATAAAAATGGCTACGGCAGGGTTTTAATTTTTTAATTATTTTTTAATTATTAATAATAATTATTAATTTTAATAAAAATAATTAATAGTAATTAATAATTTTTAATTATTTTTATTTAAGATGACTTCCCTATGAATAAAGTTCGCATGTAATAGTTACCATACACATAGACGCACTCAGTAAATAAAGGGCGGGGATAAAAAGGAAAGTCAGGAAAATGAAACGCAAGTAAAATATATTGAATGCCTGCTATTATAGTAGACTTGACTCATAATTTTATATTTTCCTCTTTGATTCTGTCCTTGGAATGCAATGATTGTTACCTAGTCTGGTAGTCTGGTTAAAGCCCTGAGACGTTCAGAGTTTCCCCCAAAGTCACGTCGTGAACTTGTGGCAGGAGGGGTGTTAGGCTCCGTCGGCCGTGTAGCCTCTCTGAACCCTCCTGCCTGTTGCTCAATTCTTTCTCGGTTCCAGAGGATTGTGGAACAGGAGGGAGAATCTCGTGGGAGGTCAGGAAACTGGACCCATGGGGCAGGCGTCCAGAGCTTCCTTTACTGGGTTGTACCGATGTGTTTGTTTTCTCTGTCCAATACTGGGTAAAGGTCCCCTTGAAAGCCTTTTTCACTGCTGACAATGTTGGGGTGTGATCACTGAGAAACTATTTGGCAAAGGAACGTGTCAGCTAAGGCACAGAACTCTCTTAGAGGTGATTTGCCTGTATCTGATTTTTTTTTTTTTTTTTGGCACTTTGTGACCGGCTTGAGAATATTGGAATTTTGGGTGGACGTGGACCCCATTCAGCATGCTGGATTTCTCCTATGGTGTGAAGTTA
>NW_003855472.1:0-1975 GCF_000181295.1 Otolemur garnettii | reverse complement strand
TGCAGAAATGGGATTTGCCAGTCACACCTGTATAGAAAAAGAAACTCACATATTACCTCTGAAATGTATACTCCTGTGAGCACAATTACACTGTGGGCTGGTTCAGAGTAGCTATTTATAGATGATTTTACTTAACGTAATGAAGTGCCCAGAATAGGATCTGACTCAGAGTGGACAATTAGACACTTGTTAAATGGGAATCTGAATACATAACGAACTAGGATTTGAAATTTAGATTTAATTTTTTAAAGCTTTTATGTTACTAATCTATTTCAGTATTTCAATTAAATATAGTCTATAATGCAATTCATATTTGTCTTTCTAAAATAATAATTATAATATATCTTTCCTCAATTAAATGTCATCAGCTCTTACCTAAAGCTTGAAAGGTCAAGATCAGGCTCTTTCCACTGTCATTAATGGCACCAGGGTTGATACAAAACCACCATATACAGTTAACAAGAATGAAATTTTGGAACTGCTAAAACTTTTCAGAGTATTCCTCAGTCATCTTTAAAAGGGTTGCTTTATTTCATTGTAAAATATTTATTTTGTCATGGCTTTTGTAACATTTACTGTTGTGTGTAGATAGGTGGAAGTGACTTCCTGAAAAGGAAATTGATCTCATTTCCATATCTCCTCATTGGTGTTGTATTAGTGGTCCCTATCATAATTGTTCATTAGAATGATATAGGGGAAGACTTCTCAAGTCGTGTTATGAACTTTTAAGGGTATCATGAAATGGCCACCGACTTCTGAGTCTCCTGGTCTGAATGTAGCTCATGCCTCTACCTGTTACTCAAGGCCCCATGTGCTGCTTGTGCAGCTATTCCAGAGATTCCACTCTAGGGAGGAGGATTTAACCAACCTTAGGGAGCAGGTTCGTGGTGTAGGAGCTGCCTACAGTCGCCAGCATTTACCTGCCTGCTCAGAGGCTTATACGTGACATGTTCTGTAATGCCTCACTGATTCTTTGAATTGTTTAAATATTAGCATAATATCTGTTTTGATGATGAGGACATTGCGGTTTGGAGAGAATTAGGAATGGTTTGACTTCATGAAAATAGTAGTTTTCAGGGCTGGGATACAAACACAGGAATTATCTCCCCAGAACCCAGCCTCTTCACCCACAGAGGGCAGGGCTTTCTCTCAGAATCCCTGACATAAATAATCAAACACAGTTCATGGAGCTATCGCAGGCTACATTGTTTGAACCTGGGCTGCTGTGGGCTTGATGGCTTTTGTTTTGTTTTTGCTTATTTAACAGTCAGCAATGGAGAGTAAAAATGAGAGTAAATTTTCTTCTTCTGGAGAGTAAAAATGTCACTAGACCAAGCTTACCTGTCTGATCAAGTTCTGGGGTATCCAAACAGCATTTTAGTATGGAGTGCCCTATTAATAAGGATATCCAGGTTGATTTCCCCATGCATAAGGTCCAGGTTGTCCAGCAAAAGGAGGTGCTGGATAGCCATAGCCATAGCCTCCCTGCAGACACAAAAGGAAAGAGAAAATTAAGGAGAAATGAGAGTGTGCCCCACATGTGTGCCACAGTGATTGTCACTAAGAGCTGAGGCTGTGTGAGTGGTGAGGACATTCTGTGTTCATTTCCTTGATGGCTTTTCAGTCTTGAAATTGGGCTTTCATGTTTAAATAAGGAAAAAAAATATTTTGAAGAAGGTAAGACTGATATTTACCTTTTTACTCTTGGTTGACAATTTTGTGGCTTATTATACACGTGGGACCAATGATTAGAGGCAGCCTCTTCCCTGGGGGTTAAATGTTCTTCACAACGCTCCCGTCAAGCTGTACTGTGCTCATAGTTGTGTATCATGAGGATAAATTCACAAGTCCCACCGTAGGTGAAGTTTCTCTCTTACTCACTTTTATAATGTGTTACTGTCTCTTAAGACACTGATATTTTTAAGACTCCCTTCTGTGAACCATAATGTACACCACCCTATGTCTGCATCCTTTC
>NW_003855471.1:0-1975 GCF_000181295.1 Otolemur garnettii | reverse complement strand
TGCAGAAATGGGATTTGCCAGTCACACCTGTATAGAAAAAGAAACTCACATATTACCTCTGAAATGTATACTCCTGTGAGCACAATTACACTGTGGGCTGGTTCAGAGTAGCTATTTATAGATGATTTTACTTAACGTAATGAAGTGCCCAGAATAGGATCTGACTCAGAGTGGACAATTAGACACTTGTTAAATGGGAATCTGAATACATAACGAACTAGGATTTGAAATTTAGATTTAATTTTTTAAAGCTTTTATGTTACTAATCTATTTCAGTATTTCAATTAAATATAGTCTATAATGCAATTCATATTTGTCTTTCTAAAATAATAATTATAATATATCTTTCCTCAATTAAATGTCATCAGCTCTTACCTAAAGCTTGAAAGGTCAAGATCAGGCTCTTTCCACTGTCATTAATGGCACCAGGGTTGATACAAAACCACCATATACAGTTAACAAGAATGAAATTTTGGAACTGCTAAAACTTTTCAGAGTATTCCTCAGTCATCTTTAAAAGGGTTGCTTTATTTCATTGTAAAATATTTATTTTGTCATGGCTTTTGTAACATTTACTGTTGTGTGTAGATAGGTGGAAGTGACTTCCTGAAAAGGAAATTGATCTCATTTCCATATCTCCTCATTGGTGTTGTATTAGTGGTCCCTATCATAATTGTTCATTAGAATGATATAGGGGAAGACTTCTCAAGTCGTGTTATGAACTTTTAAGGGTATCATGAAATGGCCACCGACTTCTGAGTCTCCTGGTCTGAATGTAGCTCATGCCTCTACCTGTTACTCAAGGCCCCATGTGCTGCTTGTGCAGCTATTCCAGAGATTCCACTCTAGGGAGGAGGATTTAACCAACCTTAGGGAGCAGGTTCGTGGTGTAGGAGCTGCCTACAGTCGCCAGCATTTACCTGCCTGCTCAGAGGCTTATACGTGACATGTTCTGTAATGCCTCACTGATTCTTTGAATTGTTTAAATATTAGCATAATATCTGTTTTGATGATGAGGACATTGCGGTTTGGAGAGAATTAGGAATGGTTTGACTTCATGAAAATAGTAGTTTTCAGGGCTGGGATACAAACACAGGAATTATCTCCCCAGAACCCAGCCTCTTCACCCACAGAGGGCAGGGCTTTCTCTCAGAATCCCTGACATAAATAATCAAACACAGTTCATGGAGCTATCGCAGGCTACATTGTTTGAACCTGGGCTGCTGTGGGCTTGATGGCTTTTGTTTTGTTTTTGCTTATTTAACAGTCAGCAATGGAGAGTAAAAATGAGAGTAAATTTTCTTCTTCTGGAGAGTAAAAATGTCACTAGACCAAGCTTACCTGTCTGATCAAGTTCTGGGGTATCCAAACAGCATTTTAGTATGGAGTGCCCTATTAATAAGGATATCCAGGTTGATTTCCCCATGCATAAGGTCCAGGTTGTCCAGCAAAAGGAGGTGCTGGATAGCCATAGCCATAGCCTCCCTGCAGACACAAAAGGAAAGAGAAAATTAAGGAGAAATGAGAGTGTGCCCCACATGTGTGCCACAGTGATTGTCACTAAGAGCTGAGGCTGTGTGAGTGGTGAGGACATTCTGTGTTCATTTCCTTGATGGCTTTTCAGTCTTGAAATTGGGCTTTCATGTTTAAATAAGGAAAAAAAATATTTTGAAGAAGGTAAGACTGATATTTACCTTTTTACTCTTGGTTGACAATTTTGTGGCTTATTATACACGTGGGACCAATGATTAGAGGCAGCCTCTTCCCTGGGGGTTAAATGTTCTTCACAACGCTCCCGTCAAGCTGTACTGTGCTCATAGTTGTGTATCATGAGGATAAATTCACAAGTCCCACCGTAGGTGAAGTTTCTCTCTTACTCACTTTTATAATGTGTTACTGTCTCTTAAGACACTGATATTTTTAAGACTCCCTTCTGTGAACCATAATGTACACCACCCTATGTCTGCATCCTTTC
>NW_003855470.1:0-1975 GCF_000181295.1 Otolemur garnettii | reverse complement strand
TGCAGAAATGGGATTTGCCAGTCACACCTGTATAGAAAAAGAAACTCACATATTACCTCTGAAATGTATACTCCTGTGAGCACAATTACACTGTGGGCTGGTTCAGAGTAGCTATTTATAGATGATTTTACTTAACGTAATGAAGTGCCCAGAATAGGATCTGACTCAGAGTGGACAATTAGACACTTGTTAAATGGGAATCTGAATACATAACGAACTAGGATTTGAAATTTAGATTTAATTTTTTAAAGCTTTTATGTTACTAATCTATTTCAGTATTTCAATTAAATATAGTCTATAATGCAATTCATATTTGTCTTTCTAAAATAATAATTATAATATATCTTTCCTCAATTAAATGTCATCAGCTCTTACCTAAAGCTTGAAAGGTCAAGATCAGGCTCTTTCCACTGTCATTAATGGCACCAGGGTTGATACAAAACCACCATATACAGTTAACAAGAATGAAATTTTGGAACTGCTAAAACTTTTCAGAGTATTCCTCAGTCATCTTTAAAAGGGTTGCTTTATTTCATTGTAAAATATTTATTTTGTCATGGCTTTTGTAACATTTACTGTTGTGTGTAGATAGGTGGAAGTGACTTCCTGAAAAGGAAATTGATCTCATTTCCATATCTCCTCATTGGTGTTGTATTAGTGGTCCCTATCATAATTGTTCATTAGAATGATATAGGGGAAGACTTCTCAAGTCGTGTTATGAACTTTTAAGGGTATCATGAAATGGCCACCGACTTCTGAGTCTCCTGGTCTGAATGTAGCTCATGCCTCTACCTGTTACTCAAGGCCCCATGTGCTGCTTGTGCAGCTATTCCAGAGATTCCACTCTAGGGAGGAGGATTTAACCAACCTTAGGGAGCAGGTTCGTGGTGTAGGAGCTGCCTACAGTCGCCAGCATTTACCTGCCTGCTCAGAGGCTTATACGTGACATGTTCTGTAATGCCTCACTGATTCTTTGAATTGTTTAAATATTAGCATAATATCTGTTTTGATGATGAGGACATTGCGGTTTGGAGAGAATTAGGAATGGTTTGACTTCATGAAAATAGTAGTTTTCAGGGCTGGGATACAAACACAGGAATTATCTCCCCAGAACCCAGCCTCTTCACCCACAGAGGGCAGGGCTTTCTCTCAGAATCCCTGACATAAATAATCAAACACAGTTCATGGAGCTATCGCAGGCTACATTGTTTGAACCTGGGCTGCTGTGGGCTTGATGGCTTTTGTTTTGTTTTTGCTTATTTAACAGTCAGCAATGGAGAGTAAAAATGAGAGTAAATTTTCTTCTTCTGGAGAGTAAAAATGTCACTAGACCAAGCTTACCTGTCTGATCAAGTTCTGGGGTATCCAAACAGCATTTTAGTATGGAGTGCCCTATTAATAAGGATATCCAGGTTGATTTCCCCATGCATAAGGTCCAGGTTGTCCAGCAAAAGGAGGTGCTGGATAGCCATAGCCATAGCCTCCCTGCAGACACAAAAGGAAAGAGAAAATTAAGGAGAAATGAGAGTGTGCCCCACATGTGTGCCACAGTGATTGTCACTAAGAGCTGAGGCTGTGTGAGTGGTGAGGACATTCTGTGTTCATTTCCTTGATGGCTTTTCAGTCTTGAAATTGGGCTTTCATGTTTAAATAAGGAAAAAAAATATTTTGAAGAAGGTAAGACTGATATTTACCTTTTTACTCTTGGTTGACAATTTTGTGGCTTATTATACACGTGGGACCAATGATTAGAGGCAGCCTCTTCCCTGGGGGTTAAATGTTCTTCACAACGCTCCCGTCAAGCTGTACTGTGCTCATAGTTGTGTATCATGAGGATAAATTCACAAGTCCCACCGTAGGTGAAGTTTCTCTCTTACTCACTTTTATAATGTGTTACTGTCTCTTAAGACACTGATATTTTTAAGACTCCCTTCTGTGAACCATAATGTACACCACCCTATGTCTGCATCCTTTC
>NW_003855469.1:0-1976 GCF_000181295.1 Otolemur garnettii | reverse complement strand
AAATAGTCATATTTGGAACATACCTCAAAATAATAACAGTTATATATGACAAACTTGCAGCCAACATATGGAAAGGGAAAATTGAAAGCAATCCCCCTTAGATCTGGAACTAGACAAGGTTGCCTACTGTTATCACTATTATTCAACATAGTGCTAGAAGTCCTAGCTGGAGTAATTAGACAAGAGAAGGAAATCAAGGGTATCCAAATGGCAACAGAAGAGGTCAAACTATTATTCTTTGCTGACAATATGATCTTATACCTAGAAAACCCCAAAGATTCTGCCAATAGACTCCTGGAATTGATAAATTAATTCAGCAGAGTTTCAGATTACAAAATCAATGTACAAAAATCAAGAGCATTCCTAAACACCAACAACAGTCAAGCTGAAAGTCAAATCAAAGATTCGATATCTTTCACAATGTCAACAAAGAAAATAAGATACCTAGGAATATATTTAACTGAAGTGATAAAAGACCTCTACAGATAGAACTACTAATTACTGAGAAAGGAAATCTTAGAGGATGTAGACAAATGGAATAATGTATCGTGCTCATGGACTGGCAGAATCAACATTTTCAAAGATGATTTATAGATCTAATGCAATCTCCATTAAAATACCAACATCATTTATGTGTAGATATAAGAAAAATAATTCTATGCTTCATATGAAATAAGAAAAGAACCCCCAAATCCAAAGCAAACTTAAGGAAAAAATAACGGCTCTGGAGGCATCACTTTACCAGACTTCAAACTATACTACAAGGCTATCCTAACCAAAACAGCATGGGACTGACACAAAAACAGAGACACAGACCAATGGATTGGAACAGAGAACCCAGAACAAAACATTTCTCCATGTTGCCATCTGACCTTTGACAAAGCAGACAACATACACTGGGAAAAAGAATCCCTATTCAACAGACGGTACTGGGAAAACTGTATAACTACATGTAGAAGATTGAAAAAGGATCCACACATCCTACCACTTACAATTAATTCAGATGGATATATGACTTAAACCTAAGGCATGAAACTATAATAATTCTAGAAGAGGCCAGGCACAGTAGCTCACACCTGTAATCCCAGAATTCTAGGAGGTCAAGGTAGGTGTACTGCTTGAGCTCACGAGTTCGAGACCAGCATGAGCAAGAGTGAGACCCCAGTCTCTACTAACAGTAGAAAAACTAGCTAGGTGTTGTGGTGAACTCCTGTAGTCCCAGAAACTCAGGAGGCTTAGGTAGGGGGAGCCCTTGAGACCAAGAGTTTGAGGTTGCTGTGAGCTATGATGCCATCACACTCACCCAAGACACAGAGTAAGATTCTGTCTAAAAAAACAAAAGGGTTCTAGAAAAAAATGTTGGAAAACCTCTTATAGATATCAGTCTAGACAAAGAATTTATGAAGAAGACCCCAAAGGCAATCACAGCAACAACAAAAATTAATAAATGGGACTCAATTAAATTAAAAAGCTGCACAGCCAAAGAAACAATCAACAGAACAAACAGACATCTTACAAAATGGGAGACAATATTTGCATGTTATACACCAAATAAAAGGCTAATATTCAGAATCTACAAAGAACTCAAGCAACTCAGAAGAAACAAAATAATAACAACAACAAAAATCCCATAAAAATGTAATCAAAAAGCATGAACAGAAGCTGATCAAAAGAAGATAGACTAAGGGCCAATAAACAAATTAAAAATGCTAAACATCTCTAATCATTAGGGAAATGGAAATCAAAACCACGGTGAGATATCACTTTAATCCAGTAGAATGGCTTTTATTAAAAAATCCCCAAACAGCAGACACTGGCATGGATATGGAGAGAAAGGACTACATATACACCCTTGGTGAGACTGTAAACTAGTACAACCTCTGTGGAAAGTTTTACAGTGATACCTCAAAGAATTAGAAAGTAGACCTACCATTTGATCTAGCAATCTCACCATTTGGGTGTTTACCCAAAGGGAA
>NW_003855468.1:0-1978 GCF_000181295.1 Otolemur garnettii | reverse complement strand
TATAGGCACCTGCCACAGCACCTAGCTAATTTTTTCTAGGGACTCACTCTTGCTCAGGCTGGTCTCAAAGTCCTGAGCTCAAGGGATCATCCTGCCTTGGCCTCCCACAGTGCTGGGATTACAGGCATGAGCCATTGAGCCCAGCTTGGGTATGTTTTAAGCCACCAAAGCTTAAAATGGGTTTTTTGTTATGCAGAAATAGACAACTCATACGAGGAGGAATTTATGTATTTGAGGAATGACTGAATAAAGAAAGTTAAGAAGAGGTATTTACTTCTTTGTTCAATTGAACAATTGAGGGTGAGTTCACAGTGGCAGTGAGAACTCCAGAGTTGAAGAAGTTTGGATAACACTGCAATTGGCTACAGCTAACCTGCTTATGCAGTTCAAATTCACTCACTACAGGAAAGTTCTAGGGAGGAACCCTACATGTTCCATAATGTAATTCCTTTCTCCCATGCTTAAAGCAGAGAGCAGTATCCATTGAGAGGCTCAAAATCAGATGCAGGTGTTTTCAGCTGTGAGCTGCTGCCTTCCCCGTATTTGTCTTTAACTGTGTACTTTTCAGGAAGGAATGTGTGGCCAGGAGGCCCCTGCAAGCTCCATCTAGTTGGCCCTGGACAGAGCCGCCTGCCTATTGGTCTGGTGTCTTTATTTCCCCTGCCATGAATCTGTTCATTTCCTCCCATTTTCTGCTCTGGGTAGCTGCATGTTATTAGAGAAGATAAATTCTGAAGCACTCCCTGAGGATGGAGAGGTATGGGTTATTATTCCTGTTTCTATACTGACTTGTTCAAAGGAGAAGATTGCGACTTTAAAAACAAAATGTACCATTCCCAACAGGAGCACAGACTCAAAGCCAGGTCTGCGGAATGCAACTGAAATGGAGAAATAACAGCTGTGGTGTTTACTCAGACCTTGTAACAGAAATACAGCTTACAAGAAGTTCAGGTGGAATTTTAACACAGAATTGCTTTCCCACGTGGCTCAGTCTTGAGTGGTATGATGCAGCAGTTGAGGAATTAATTGGAGGGGCAGGCAGGTGTATATGCCCCAAATGAAGATCTGAGAATATGTGCTCAACAATTTATAAAACCCAACCAGGGAGCCCGCCGGCTGCATAAACAGCAGCAGAATCACACTTCCAGCGGGCACCTTCTCTCACTGCCTTTCACTGGGACACGGGAATGATATCAGCGTAATATACACACACCTAATACCTGTTATATAAATGGTTCCAAGTACTATTGAGATCACAGAGCACAGTTAAGAAACTCTCCACGAGAGCAGAGAATTATTTGTTCTGTTTTCCATTTCTCTTGACACATTCTGCTCTGCCTAAAACTCAAGCATATTAAAAATATACATTAATGAACTAACGGAGAATTACATATATCAAAAGAATTAATTATGGACCGGGCGTGGTAGCTCATGTCCATAATTCTAGCACTCTGGGAGGCTGAGGAGGGTGGATTGCCTGAGCTCTCAGATTAGACACCAGCCTGAGGCAGAGTGAGGCTGGTCCCTAAAAATAGCCGGGCACCTGTAGTCCCAGCTACCTGGGAGGCTGAGGCAAGAGAACCACTTAAACCCAAGAATTTGAGGTTGCTGTGAGCCGTGACACCACAGCACTCTACCAAGGGCAACAAAGTGAGATTCTGTCTCAAACTAATTAACTAAATTAATGAATGAGTATAATTAATGACACAAATGAAACCCAAATAAGAATCCCATCAGAAACCTATGGACTAGGAGGTAAAGGGAGGAGAGAGACCACATAGAAGGACAGACGGATCCTGCTCTTAACAGGGCAGTTTCTTTATAAACCACCTTCACCTTGAGTGAAATGGAGAGTGATTCTATATGCCCCCTGATAATAGGTGTTATATATCCATTGATCTTCTTGGGATGTTCTGCTAGTCAGCGTAGGTTTTAAATCTGGCAATTTAGATCTGATTGTCCCTTGTTAAAGAAGAAG
>NW_003855467.1:0-1978 GCF_000181295.1 Otolemur garnettii | reverse complement strand
CCACACCTCTCACTACAAAAAAATTGGTGTTCACTGGATAAAGGATTTAAATTTAAGAAATGAAACTATAAAAATACTAGAACAGAGTACAGGGGAAATGATAGAAGATATTGGACTGGATAAATATTTTATGAGGAAGACCACCCTGGCAACTGAAGCAACACTAAAATAAATTACTGAGATTTGATCAAGCTAAAAAGCTTCTGCACAGTTAAAAGTACTACAACTAAAGCATACAGACAGCCTGCGGAATAAAAAAAGATTTTTGCATGTTATGATTCCAGCAGAGGTCTGATAACTAGAATCTATGGAGAACTGAAATTAATCAATAAGAAAAGAACAAACAAGCCCATTTCTTTGTGGGAAAGAGATTTAAACAGAAACTTCTCTGAAGACGACAAATTAATGGCCAAAAAACACATGAAAAAATTCTCATTGTCTGTAATTATCAATAAATGGTGCTTGACAATCTGGATATTCACATGTAAAAGACTGAATCTAGACCCACACCTTTCTCTACTCACAAAAATTGATTCAAGACGGATAAAAGACCTAAATTTAAAATCCTAAGATCTAAACAATAAAAATCCTCAAGAAAAGCATGGGAAAAACACTTGAAGCTATAGGCTTGGGGAAAGACTTTATGAAGATTTCCATGGCAATTGCAACAACAAAAATAAACAAATGGGACTTAATTAGACTGAAAAGCTTCTGTACGGCTAAGGAGATAACAACCAGAGCTAAAAGACAACCTACACAATGGGAAAGTATATTTGCATATTTTAAATAGGGCAAAAGCTTGATAACTAGGATTTACAAAGAACTCAAAATTAACCAACATGAAAAAGTGAACAGTCCCTTATATCAATGGGCAAGAGAGATGAATAGAACCTTCTCTAAAGAAGACAGATGAATAACTAACAAATATATGAAAAAAATGCTCATTGTCCCTAATTACTAGAGAAATGCAAATCAAAACCACCCTGAGATGTCATCTAACCCCAGCAAGCATGGCCCATATAACAAAATCTCAAAACTACCAGATACTGGCATGGATGTGGAGAGAGGGGAACACTTTTACACTACTGGTGGGATTGCAAACTAATACAACCTTTTTTTGAAGGAAGTATGGAGAAACCTCAAAGAACTCAAACTACACCTTCCGTTTGATCCTGCAATCCCATTACTGGGAACCCAGATGAAAAAAAATCCTTTCACCACAAGGACACCTGCACTACACTTTTTATCACAGCTCAATTTACAATCCCCCAAATTTGGAAACAGCCTAAATGCCCATCGACCCAGGAATGGATTAACAAGCTCTGGTAATACTATGGGATACTATTCAGTCATTAAAAAAGATGGAGATTTTGCATCTTTTGTATTAACCTGGATGGAAATGGAACACATTATTCTTAGTAAACCATCACATAAAGAGGAAAGAATTGTACATTTTCAATTCTAATATGAGGACAATTATGGCGTATAACACAGCGGGGGGTGGGGAAGAGGAGAGCAAAGAGAAAGAAGGAGGGGTATGGGGAGGTCACATTGTGTGACATACGTTTTGGGGGTGAGACACAATTGTAAGAGGGACTTTACTTAACAAATGATATCAATGTAACCTGGTTCAAAAAAATTTTTTAAAAAATGTAGGTTACTCACCCTCCAAAATACTGTATCACAGGACCTCTCCAATTTTAAGAAAATTTACCAGGGACCCTGAGAGAATTGGAAGAAACAAAACTTACTAACTTACTAACCAACTAATGTCACTGGGAAATAAGGAAAAAAAGAATTCAAGATGGGTGAATATCCTGTTAGTTTATCATCCCCAGTACATCCCCGCTCTCCAGGTCACTAGATGTGGATTAAAGATTGGAGCCTGGGCCCACAGAAACCATGGTGAAAAGACTCCTACTTGGTCATACTGTCTACACCAACAGCAGTGAAGTTAAATGGCATTCCTGCCTGGATA
>NW_003855466.1:0-1978 GCF_000181295.1 Otolemur garnettii | reverse complement strand
TCTCAAGTGCTTGGTCATCATTCCCAGGATATGCCAGAGCTAGCTTCACTACGAGCCTGCACCAGGAACCCAGACCCTTTGGGTCAGGCCAGATCACTAGCACAGGCTGCTTTCTTCCTGGTATGTCTCTTTCCTATGCTTTGGGTGTCCGTTCCTTCAGGTTGACTTTGCACAAGACCGTTTCATACACCTGGAGACCAGGCCCAGCTCTGAATCTCAGCGGGCTTACAATCTCTAGTTCTTTCACAGAAGACCCTGGGCTTTTACAAACATTGCCCCAGTCCTTCTCTGGAGTACAATGTACAGAGTCTGAGGCAGAGTCAGCTTTTCTCAAGCCTATAACACACACAAAAAGTGTTATGTCCTCCCAGAACGTTTTTTGCTATATTTGCAAAATGAAGAGGAATCATGCAAATAACCCTCCCCATCATACAAATACTCTCCTTGTGACTTTATCAATGAATAGATTTGGAAGTGGCTCACGTAATTTTTAAACTCAACTCGCATTGCTCCTGCAATTAGCTTGAGGATGTCCCTCTTCGTATCAAGAGAGGGGCCATCAGAACTGGAGAGAAGGCAGACCATCTCTTTGGGCCTCAGTTTCTCTGTCTTTGAAATAAGGAGAAGGACCCCACAGCTGCTTTGAGCATGTGCACTAGAGAAAGATGCTTAATTAAATAAAACCAGGAGAATGTTTATCATGAAGCTAGGCCAGCTTGACTGTAAAAGCCTTTGTGGGTGGGGGGAATCTCTGGACACAGATGCAAAGGCGGAAAAATGTGAGACAGGGAGTTGGTAACACCAACTCTAGGTGAGTTAGCTTTTTAATTAGGTAAACCATCAGCCTGCAGAAGCGCTTCCATCCCGTAAACCAGAGTCCTGAGATGCAGTGACGCAGGGCTCACCTGGTGGTGACAGGGGTACAGTAAGGCCTCCCTGCTCTGCGTAGCATCATCCATTAGAAAACAAAAAAGGTACAGTAAGTGCCACTGAGCTCCCCCATTAATTGCTAAGTAAGGGGGGAGGGGGGGAAGAGGAGAATAAAGTGCTTTTACCTGCTCGGCTGGCTAATTAAAAGCTGCCTGAAGCCCTGCTAACCTTTTTCATTATGGCAGTGTTCATTATAAAGCCAGAAAGAATTAACTACACTGCATTATCAGATATCGAAAAATATTAATAGCAAAAGTGAGAAAGGGAAAGGAGGAATTTTGGGCGAGTTAATTAAACCACACGTCCTCAATGACTTATTAAGTGATTGGTCGAGCTTCCCGGAGCTCCGTGAGTCCCAGAGAGCAAGGCGATGTACTCCACTCCTCAGGAAATGAGTTTCCAGCCTGCGGAACTCTTTTTTTTTTTTTTTTAATTCCTCCATGGCATATTTTTCTTTCTTTCTTTCTGGCTTTCCAAATATTGCCAAGTAAGTTGAGTCCTGAATGGCGGCCATCTTGGAGGCTTTCTCAATGGGAGCTCTTACCGGTTCACTCAGGAAGGAACTAATTTGGAAATAGTTGTTGGTATTGTTAAGCAAAACCCTATCAGTTTGTCTATGATGGAACAGGGGAGAATGTCTTATGGGGAGGTCCCTTTGCTACTTCTGTAACCAAAGCCCATGAATGAGCTCATGTCTGGCCCACTTCCCCTATCAGAAGCCCTTCTTTAAGGCCTACTCCCACAACCTGGTACTGGGCCTTGAGTTGAGATTTTCCAATAGGGTCCTGAGAGCTGTTTGGAGGAATTACATCACCAAGTCTCCATCAAAGAAGGCTTAGGGCCCCACTGCTATGGTAGGAAAGTCAACCGAGCAATGACTATTATACTGGCAAATATTTGGTTAACAGAGATGACGTCTTCTGCAATACTTTTAAGTGCTTCGTGCAACGAGGCTGTACCTATAGCTCTGTCCTACTGAAATCTCTTTGCATGAGTTCAACTGTCACCACAGGATGGGGAAGGTAAGGTGGGGACAAATAACATCTTC
>NW_003855465.1:0-1979 GCF_000181295.1 Otolemur garnettii | reverse complement strand
ATCACAGGAATGGAGAAGTAAGAATCCTATGTATTCAACTTTGATATGAAGACAATTAATGACAATTAATGACATGGTGGGGCATGGGGGAAGGGAAGATCAGACTGAGAAGGAGTGAGGGGGTGTAGGCAAACAAAAAAATATATATATGTATATATAAATAATAAAGTTTAATTCTCACACACACAAAAAATAAAATAAAATAAAATAAAATTGTCAGCCTCAGGAGTGCAAATTACTTCTTTTTTAAAAAGAGGACACTGTAGTCCCCTGTGACTACAGTAGGAGGTTGAGACAAGAGAAATCACTTGAGCCCAAGAGTTCGAGGTTGCTGTGGCGGGGGCGGGGGGGGGGTGGTTCAGCTTAGCAGAAAGCCTGTCAGCTTTAAACTCATTTTTCTAGCAACCAGTCAAGGCCACCTATGTGAGATTATGCTAAAGCGGCCAGTGGCACTTTGGGGATCTGTATGAGGGCAAGTGGATTGGAGGGACATTTTCTTTGAGTTTAACTACTGTTTTCTTTCCAGCAGAGGGTGTATACTAGTCCTTGAGCTGGGGTTTATTAGGGAGACCCAGATACTCCAACCTCTGCTTGGTCATGGATACTCTCTGCCCAGACTAGGAACAAGATCTCAAATTCAGATCCCCACAAAAAAGAATCCAATTGTTCAGCTGGGCACACACCTCACACCAGTTCATCTCTGGAGATAGAGGCCAGCCGACAAATTATCTGCTTTGGGGCTGGGATCAACTCCTTGAGCCAAGGCGGTGAGACGCTGGCACCATAACCCGCCTTCCATGGGGCAGTGGGTGTGGGAACTCCACCTCACACCACTAGGACTCTTCTCAGTCCACAGAAACAAAAACCAGTAGCTAAAAAGTGAGAAGGGTATTCCCTAGGAGGATCCTTTGCAAAGCGCCCCACAAGCTAGGACCCTCTGCAGGCCATCTCCTCAGTCCTGGGGAGTCTTGTTGTGTCCTTTGACCTGCTCCAGACGTGGGGCAGACCCACTAAGCCTGGGTCAGCAGACACATCTGCCACGTGTCATATAGACAAGTTACATATACAACTTACTGCCCTATTTCTTTTCTCACAATTATTCACAATTAGCGTCTAAGGTTATCTACTAGCACTGGCAACCTGAACATGTGAGCCCACATCACCTGTGTGTTTACATTTGTTTCTCTTAATCTGAATAAATGTTACTACTATAAAAATAAATATATAGGGCAGCGCCTCTGGCTCAGTGACTAGGGCGCCAGCCCCCACATACTGAAGGTGGCAGGTTCAGACCTGGCCCTGGGCCAAACTGCAACAAAAAATAGCCAGGCGTTGTGGCAGGCGCCTGTAGTCCCAGCTACTCAGGAGGCTGAGGCAGGAGAATCGCCTAAGCCCAGGAGTTAGAGGTTCCTGTGAGCTGTGACTCCACAGCACTCTACCAAGGGCAATAAAGTGAGACTCTGTCTCTAAAAAAAAAAAAAAAAAAAACCTCTAAAAATAAATAAATAACAATAACACTAAAAAGGAAAGTGATATGAAGCTCACTGTAAGTTTTCATTCCACAGAAGCTATGAGTATTGCTTTATTCTCTAAGTTCAAAACAAAGTGAAATGGAGTGTAGTACTTATTTAATTGATACTTACTGAGAACCAGCCATGTGTCAGGTGCCTCTCTGAGCTAGGGAAAGGAAGCAGTGGACAACGCAGGCAAAGTCCCTGCTCTCAGGATGAAGCGTTGACCATGGGGTGGAACAAGGGTCAAAAGTAATTCCAAGAATCAAGGTGTAAATGAAAGAGCTTCAGGAACGAAATTAACAATCAGTACATTTAAAATGGTGATTTAGGCCAGGAAGGTGGCTAATGCCTGTAGCACTCAAGGCTGATCCCTTGAGCCCAGGTGTTTGAAGTTGCTATAAGTTCTGAGGCCACAGCACTCCACTCAGGGAAACAGAGTAAGACTATCTCAAAAAAAAAAAAAAG
>NW_003855464.1:0-1979 GCF_000181295.1 Otolemur garnettii | reverse complement strand
CTTTTTTTTTTTTTTGAGATAGTCTTACTCTGTTTCCCTGAGTGGAGTGCTGTGGCCTCAGAACTTATAGCAACTTCAAACACCTGGGCTCAAGGGATCAGCCTTGAGTGCTACAGGCATTAGCCACCTTCCTGGCCTAAATCACCATTTTAAATGTACTGATTGTTAATTTCGTTCCTGAAGCTCTTTCATTTACACCTTGATTCTTGGAATTACTTTTGACCCTTGTTCCACCCCATGGTCAACGCTTCATCCTGAGAGCAGGGACTTTGCCTGCGTTGTCCACTGCTTCCTTTCCCTAGCTCAGAGAGGCACCTGACACATGGCTGGTTCTCAGTAAGTATCAATTAAATAAGTACTACACTCCATTTCACTTTGTTTTGAACTTAGAGAATAAAGCAATACTCATAGCTTCTGTGGAATGAAAACTTACAGTGAGCTTCATATCACTTTCCTTTTTAGTGTTATTGTTATTTATTTATTTTTAGAGGTTTTTTTTTTTTTTTTTTTTAGAGACAGAGTCTCACTTTATTGCCCTTGGTAGAGTGCTGTGGAGTCACAGCTCACAGGAACCTCTAACTCCTGGGCTTAGGCGATTCTCCTGCCTCAGCCTCCTGAGTAGCTGGGACTACAGGCGCCTGCCACAACGCCTGGCTATTTTTTGTTGCAGTTTGGCCCAGGGCCAGGTCTGAACCTGCCACCTTCAGTATGTGGGGGCTGGCGCCCTAGTCACTGAGCCAGAGGCGCTGCCCTATATATTTATTTTTATAGTAGTAACATTTATTCAGATTAAGAGAAACAAATGTAAACACACAGGTGATGTGGGCTCACATGTTCAGGTTGCCAGTGCTAGTAGATAACCTTAGACGCTAATTGTGAATAATTGTGAGAAAAGAAATAGGGCAGTAAGTTGTATATGTAACTTGTCTATATGACACGTGGCAGATGTGTCTGCTGACCCAGGCTTAGTGGGTCTGCCCCACGTCTGGAGCAGGTCAAAGGACACAACAAGACTCCCCAGGACTGAGGAGATGGCCTGCAGAGGGTCCTAGCTTGTGGGGCGCTTTGCAAAGGATCCTCCTAGGGAATACCCTTCTCACTTTTTAGCTACTGGTTTTTGTTTCTGTGGACTGAGAAGAGTCCTAGTGGTGTGAGGTGGAGTTCCCACACCCACTGCCCCATGGAAGGCGGGTTATGGTGCCAGCGTCTCACCGCCTTGGCTCAAGGAGTTGATCCCAGCCCCAAAGCAGATAATTTGTCGGCTGGCCTCTATCTCCAGAGATGAACTGGTGTGAGGTGTGTGCCCAGCTGAACAATTGGATTCTTTTTTGTGGGGATCTGAATTTGAGATCTTGTTCCTAGTCTGGGCAGAGAGTATCCATGACCAAGCAGAGGTTGGAGTATCTGGGTCTCCCTAATAAACCCCAGCTCAAGGACTAGTATACACCCTCTGCTGGAAAGAAAACAGTAGTTAAACTCAAAGAAAATGTCCCTCCAATCCACTTGCCCTCATACAGATCCCCAAAGTGCCACTGGCCGCTTTAGCATAATCTCACATAGGTGGCCTTGACTGGTTGCTAGAAAAATGAGTTTAAAGCTGACAGGCTTTCTGCTAAGCTGAACCACCCCCCCCCCCCCCCCGCCACAGCAACCTCGAACTCTTGGGCTCAAGTGATTTCTCTTGTCTCAACCTCCTACTGTAGTCACAGGGGACTACAGTGTCCTCTTTTTAAAAAAGAAGTAATTTGCACTCCTGAGGCTGACAATTTTATTTTATTTTATTTTATTTTTTGTGTGTGTGAGAATTAAACTTTATTATTTATATATACATATATATATTTTTTTGTTTGCCTACACCCCCTCACTCCTTCTCAGTCTGATCTTCCCTTCCCCCATGCCCCACCATGTCATTAATTGTCATTAATTGTCTTCATATCAAAGTTGAATACATAGGATTCTTACTTCTCCATTCCTGTGAT
>NW_003855463.1:0-1979 GCF_000181295.1 Otolemur garnettii | reverse complement strand
ACAAGTTGGCAGTGGGAGGACACGAGGGTCAACATCCAGAGCTCCTCTGAAGGCGGCACAGGGGACAAGTTGGCAGCAGGAGACCTGCAGGAGGGATGCTGAGGCTGGCTTGGGAAGGCAGGGCTGGTGAGGGAGGACAGGACTCCACATCTCTAACAGAGACTCCCAAGATCCATGAGGTGTTACTGTGGGAACAGGAGGAAGGATGGAGCTGGGAGGACGCAGACATCCAGGCTCCACAGCTGAGCACATCATGGCCCCATCCGCTTCCTCTGAGCGTAGACAGCCAAGGGAGGGCTGGTGAACTCAGGTTTGGACATGGCATTTGGGGTGGTACTGGCAGGTGGAGAGCTGGGCTGGTTGGCACACAGACAGGCACCTTCAGAACCTGGGTGGCCAGTGTGAGGAGACACCTTTGAGAGTCTTAAACATAGACAAAGTCTGTGGATGGAAGGACATTCAGTGGGGGAATGTAAGTGGAAAGACCTGGTGCCCAGGAACAGAACCAGACACCATGGTGCCGTCCCATGACCATGCCTCACACAGCAAAAGGGCTTTGCAGTTGGACTGGGGGAAGGACCTTTGGTCAGGAGGGTGAGCTGGGCTGCCTAGAGATTCCCCATAGACTCAGGGGTCCTAACCATGCAGAGACAGGAGAGTCTGTGGGGAGAAAGATGGATGGGTGAAGGATGAAGGGATCACCTCTATGTGGCCGAGAGTTGAGAGACACGGGACAATCTTCCCTGGAGCTGCCAGAACCACCGGCCCCATTAACCTCTCAACCTTATTCTACAAAGCTACATTTTGGGCTTATGGCTCAGAACCGATAGAGAATAAATCTGTGTTGTTCAAACCCACTAAGTATGTGGTAATTTGCTCCAGTTAAGTAACAGTTGGACAAAATAAATAATTCACCAAGGAGAAAAAAGGCGAGTCCCACAGGAAAAGGTAGGAGGTGAGTGGAGCCGAGGCAGGTGCACTGGGGAGAAGGATGGTGGGGGACTCGGGGGAAAGATTTCTGTGGGGAGGAAAATTGCCTATTTGGGAGAAGATGTGGCTGCAAAATGGAAAACGGGACAAAGCACATCATATAATGGAGTGTGAAGGGAGGCGAGAGAGGGGAGGAGCTGGCTCTGGGTGCCAGCACCAGCCCCGGTTAGGAAGAGGGGGCTTCCTCAGACCCTGCAGGAAGAGGACAAGCTGGCACCGCGAGGAGGAGAGGGTACATTTCTTCTCCCACTAAGAAAAAGGCAGACAAGAAGCTCTGGAGAAAACAAATTCTTCAGGGAACACAAGGCACAGTGAGCAGTGGATGTAAGTGATGGCCTGCCTGTTGGTGCAGAGGTCACCTGCGCCAGGCCCTGTGCTGGGATTCGAGAACCTTGGAGGAAGGTCTGGGTGCTAGGAGCCGGCTCTGGGAGGGTAAGAGAGTAAAAATGTTTCATGGTCTTCAGGCCCCCAGGACAGGCACACTTGGAGGAGTGGGAAGAGGAAGAGGAGGAAGATGGAGGGAGGGAGGGAGAGAGGAAAGGAGGGAGGGAGAGGAGGCCCCTCCCAGCAGGCAGCTGTGACCCTCTGTCCCAGGTGGACCGTGTGTCTCAGCACTGTGAAGCTGGCACCTGACCTTCCCCGAGCCCCACTGACTCTGACTGACCACAGGCCAAAGGCTGACCCTGGCCAGCCCAGCCTCCTGCCACAGACCCACACTCGGGCAGGGTGGCCCCTCCTGGCCACTCTCAGGCTGACTGCCTAGGGCAGGCCGTGTGACTTGGGCAGGGAGAATTTGAGACAACAGAAAGAGTGATTCACCAGCAGCAGGAGAGCTGAGACCTCGCTGAAGATCCCACGGGAGGGCAGCAGGTCAAACACCTGCACCCAGATGAACTTGAATTTCATGTAATCTATGAACTGTCTTTTGTCCCATGTAACTTTTACCAAAAGCATCATTCATGGTTGTTCAGAAATTCAATTTTAGCAGG
>NW_003855462.1:0-1980 GCF_000181295.1 Otolemur garnettii | reverse complement strand
AGCACTCTACCCAGGGGGACAGCTTGAGATTCTGTCTCAAAAAAAAAAAAAAATTCTTGGGCTCAAGTGATTCTCTTGCCTCAGACTCCCAAGTACCTGGAAATACAGGTACCTGCCACAATGCCGAGTTATTTTTAGAGATAGGGGTCTCGCTCTTGCTCAGGCTGGAACGTGTACCATTCTTGTCTCTCCCAACCTTTCAAACCCCCAAACTACAATGCTTGCTCGTTCACTATTCGACTTAGTAATTGCGCTGCCTGGGCATTTATCACAGTGAAATGTTAATAAAGAGCATGTATTTGAAATGTACACTTCAACTGAGTTTTGCATATAAATACTCTACTTAAATCAAGATATGGGACATTTTCTGCACCCTCTTAGATATTCCCTCCCGTGTAACTATCAACATAGATTGGTTTTGTCTGTTTTTACATTTTTATGTAAGTGAAATCATATAAAATCTCCCTAAGCTAACCAGTGTTAATGGTTATATTCCTCAGTGCTCATGAAAATATGTGTAAACACGCATACATATAAATAAGGGATATGGGGAGTATATTTGATTTCTGGAGCTACCGTCACAAATTACCACAAATTTGGTGGATTGAGACAAAAAAGTAGGTTTTCTCACAGTTCTGGAGACCAGAAGTCTAAAAGCCGGCTCCTGCTGGCTGCAGCCATTACTTGGTTTGTGGCAGCACAACTCCTATGTCTCCCTTCCTCTTCATGGCCTTCTTTTCTCTATCTTCTTCCCTATTAGGAGGACATTTATTACTAGATTTAGGTCCCATTCTATTTTTTTAAGATTTTATTATTTATTTATTTATTTTTGTAGAGACATTGTCTCACTTTGTCGCCTTCAGTAGAGGGCGAGATTATCTTTATAATACAATAAGATTATAAGATTTATGATCTTAAATCTTATAAGATATTATTATTTATTTATTTATTTTTGTAGAGACATTGTCTCACTTTATTGCTCCCGATACTTCTAAAAATAGCCAGGCGCTGTGGTCAGCACCTGTAGTCCCAGCTACTTGGGAGGCTGAGGCAGGAGACTGCTTGAGCCCAGGAGTTGGAGGTAGCTGTGAGCTGTGATGTCATGGCACTCTACCCAGGGGGATAGCTTGAGGCTCCGTCTAAAAAAAAAAAAAAAATTTTTTGGGCTCAAGTGATTCTCTTGCCTCAGACTCCCAAGTACCTGAAAAAAAAAAAAAACCTAGTTGTTATTGATTCTTTTATGACATCTAATTAAAGGAATTCATTGTTAACAGGTTTGATTTTTAACTTCGACATGGCCAGACTGTGGTTGAGGGTGCTGCAAGCTGTGACGCCATGGCACCCTACCTCAAGTCTCAAGGCAGCCAGAAGAAAATTAAGTCTAACTATTCTAATATATTGATACCTATCACAAACTGTGAGCAAAGTAATTAAAAATAGCTAAACTTGGCTGGGCTCGGTGGCTCACGCCTATAATACTAGCACTCTGGGAAGCCAAAGAGGGAGGATTGCTTGAGTTCAGGAGTTCAAGACCAACCTGAGCAAAAGCCAGACACCATCTCTACTAAAAACAGAAATACTAGCTGCGAGTTGTGGCAGGCACCTGTAGTCCCAGATACTTGGGAGGCTGAGGCAGGAGGATTGCTTGAGGCCAAGAATTTGAACTATGGTGCCACGGCACTCTACCCAGGGTGATAAAGTGAGACTCTGTCTCAAAAATAAATAAACAGGGTGGTGCCTGTGGCTCAAAGGAGTAGGGCGCCAGCCCCATATGCCAGAGGTGGTGGGATCAAACCCAGCCCTGGCCAAAAATAAATAAACAAACAAACAAATAAAACAAAATATTAAATATACCATCTTGCATCATCTTCAAAAGGAGTTAATGAATTATCAGTAGGAATCTTCATTAAGTCCTGCTGAAAATAACAGGTAGCAGCTGCTACTGCTCAAGATATACTTGAAAAAAAAATTTTTTTTTTT
>NW_003855461.1:0-1981 GCF_000181295.1 Otolemur garnettii | reverse complement strand
AGTTTAGCTGTTTGCAGCATCTGCTTGGCGAGGCCATCCTTCTTCTTCAACCCCAGAGTCATACTCCTCTTCAGAGGATTCTTTTGTTGGAGCCCTATAATGAAAAACCATGTTTATTTCTTTTGCAAATAAAATTGGAGATAAACATGATTTCTAGACCTAAAATAGTAAATTAATCCTCATGACTAAAAAAGCCTCCAATTACCCAGTCCATCCCTTATCCCTGCCTTCAAAAAAATTTTTTTTAAAGCCAGCAAAATAGAAAACATTCAGAGCATTTTGAATATTAAATTTGCATATTGGTGTAATATGACAGATTATACAACCAAAAATTACAAATAAATTTCCCAACATTTTCCCTTACAGATTTATTACCAAATTAAATGGACAACAAGGCTTCAATTATGAAGCCTTAAAATCCTTTTCTCCAAGAAATAAAGTAGAATCCAAGTTGAGTTTTTCCAATTGAAATGTATTAATTTAGCATATGTATATGATAAAGAACTGACTTCCTCTGACCAAATCTGACCTGATTCAAATTAATCAAAACTATGATTTAGATGATAATTTCTTTTAAAGTCACACATTAATGTCATTAAACAATAAAAGATCACATCTCTCTAAATAACCAAGGCTGTTCAAAACCAATCAACTGCCCCTAAAGATTTCTTGCAAGATAAGTAAACATAAAACATAAACCCTGTGACTGAGTTCATTAGAAACCTAACTTCCATGTAGGTAACATTACATTAATAATATCAAGCCCTGGCTGGCCACATACACCAAGGCTGGTGGGTTTGAACCGAGCCTGGGCCAGCTAAAAAACAACAAAGGCAACTGCAACAACAACAAAATAGCCAGGTGTTGTGGCAGGCACCTGTAGTCCCAGCTACTTGGGAGGCTGAGGCAAAAGAATCACTTAAGCCCAAGAGTTTGAGGTTGCTGTGAGCTGTGATGCCACGGTACTCTACCAAGATGACATAGTGAGCCTCTGTCTCAAAATAATAATAGTAATAATAATAATATCAAGCCCTGTTCAATAAATACTTATTGAATAACTTAGGGTTAGTAAACTACAGCTTGCAAGCCAAATCTGTTTTTGTAAATAAAGATTTATTGGAACACAAACATACTAAGTTACATGTTGTCTATGGCTGCTTTTGTGCTATGAGGATAGTACTGCATAGTTGGAATATAGGCTTTATAAACCTATAATATTTATCTAGCCCTTTATGAGAAAGTCTGTTGATCCCTGGAATGAATAAAGCAGCAAAAGATGTGCTGAATTTATCAACTGATATGATAGTACTGGGAGAAAAAATCGTGATAAAATTTTAGACTTATGAAAAGACATAAAAAAGGCATTCATAAATTTAGAGAATTAGTAGTGAAATTAATTTTAATCCCATTTGTATTATTTTTCTGTCTCTTTTGATACTTTCTTCCAGAAGAAAAAAGTAGAGAGTAATTTGAAAAAGGAATTTTCAAAAAGGCTATTATTTTATAAATTCAAATTAGACTTTTCTACAGAAAACTTAAGATTATTCTTTCCCTTACAAACATAAGAATTTTTATGCAATTTTAAGTAATATTAAGGAGCTGATTTCCTTAAAATTTAGATCTGTTCTGGTTTAAAAATATGCTTTACCGTGGTGGCTCATGCCTATAATCCTAGCACTTGGGCGGCCTAGGCGGGTGGATTGCCTGAGCACACGGGTTAGAGACCAGAGCGACTATAGTCCCAGCTACTTGGGAGACTGAGGCAAGAGAATCACTTGAGTCCAAGAGTTTGAGGTTGCTGTGAGCTGCAACACCATAGCACTCTACTGAGTGTGACAAAGAGAGACTCTGTCCCTATATATATATATATAAAATAATATGCTTTACCGAATGTATCCTGGTTCCTTTTTTCCTTCTACTACTTCTTTGTCAACCTCCACACAAACGATATCAGAATTAGGGACTTCAAACATTGGTTCTA
>NW_003855460.1:0-1981 GCF_000181295.1 Otolemur garnettii | reverse complement strand
AGTTTAGCTGTTTGCAGCATCTGCTTGGCGAGGCCATCCTTCTTCTTCAACCCCAGAGTCATACTCCTCTTCAGAGGATTCTTTTGTTGGAGCCCTATAATGAAAAACCATGTTTATTTCTTTTGCAAATAAAATTGGAGATAAACATGATTTCTAGACCTAAAATAGTAAATTAATCCTCATGACTAAAAAAGCCTCCAATTACCCAGTCCATCCCTTATCCCTGCCTTCAAAAAAATTTTTTTTAAAGCCAGCAAAATAGAAAACATTCAGAGCATTTTGAATATTAAATTTGCATATTGGTGTAATATGACAGATTATACAACCAAAAATTACAAATAAATTTCCCAACATTTTCCCTTACAGATTTATTACCAAATTAAATGGACAACAAGGCTTCAATTATGAAGCCTTAAAATCCTTTTCTCCAAGAAATAAAGTAGAATCCAAGTTGAGTTTTTCCAATTGAAATGTATTAATTTAGCATATGTATATGATAAAGAACTGACTTCCTCTGACCAAATCTGACCTGATTCAAATTAATCAAAACTATGATTTAGATGATAATTTCTTTTAAAGTCACACATTAATGTCATTAAACAATAAAAGATCACATCTCTCTAAATAACCAAGGCTGTTCAAAACCAATCAACTGCCCCTAAAGATTTCTTGCAAGATAAGTAAACATAAAACATAAACCCTGTGACTGAGTTCATTAGAAACCTAACTTCCATGTAGGTAACATTACATTAATAATATCAAGCCCTGGCTGGCCACATACACCAAGGCTGGTGGGTTTGAACCGAGCCTGGGCCAGCTAAAAAACAACAAAGGCAACTGCAACAACAACAAAATAGCCAGGTGTTGTGGCAGGCACCTGTAGTCCCAGCTACTTGGGAGGCTGAGGCAAAAGAATCACTTAAGCCCAAGAGTTTGAGGTTGCTGTGAGCTGTGATGCCACGGTACTCTACCAAGATGACATAGTGAGCCTCTGTCTCAAAATAATAATAGTAATAATAATAATATCAAGCCCTGTTCAATAAATACTTATTGAATAACTTAGGGTTAGTAAACTACAGCTTGCAAGCCAAATCTGTTTTTGTAAATAAAGATTTATTGGAACACAAACATACTAAGTTACATGTTGTCTATGGCTGCTTTTGTGCTATGAGGATAGTACTGCATAGTTGGAATATAGGCTTTATAAACCTATAATATTTATCTAGCCCTTTATGAGAAAGTCTGTTGATCCCTGGAATGAATAAAGCAGCAAAAGATGTGCTGAATTTATCAACTGATATGATAGTACTGGGAGAAAAAATCGTGATAAAATTTTAGACTTATGAAAAGACATAAAAAAGGCATTCATAAATTTAGAGAATTAGTAGTGAAATTAATTTTAATCCCATTTGTATTATTTTTCTGTCTCTTTTGATACTTTCTTCCAGAAGAAAAAAGTAGAGAGTAATTTGAAAAAGGAATTTTCAAAAAGGCTATTATTTTATAAATTCAAATTAGACTTTTCTACAGAAAACTTAAGATTATTCTTTCCCTTACAAACATAAGAATTTTTATGCAATTTTAAGTAATATTAAGGAGCTGATTTCCTTAAAATTTAGATCTGTTCTGGTTTAAAAATATGCTTTACCGTGGTGGCTCATGCCTATAATCCTAGCACTTGGGCGGCCTAGGCGGGTGGATTGCCTGAGCACACGGGTTAGAGACCAGAGCGACTATAGTCCCAGCTACTTGGGAGACTGAGGCAAGAGAATCACTTGAGTCCAAGAGTTTGAGGTTGCTGTGAGCTGCAACACCATAGCACTCTACTGAGTGTGACAAAGAGAGACTCTGTCCCTATATATATATATATAAAATAATATGCTTTACCGAATGTATCCTGGTTCCTTTTTTCCTTCTACTACTTCTTTGTCAACCTCCACACAAACGATATCAGAATTAGGGACTTCAAACATTGGTTCTA
>NW_003855459.1:0-1981 GCF_000181295.1 Otolemur garnettii | reverse complement strand
GGGCTGGGTTTGAACCCGCCACCTCTAGCATATGGTGCTCTACTCCTTTGAGCTACAGGCGCCGCCCTTGCCTGGCTATTTTTTGTTACAGTTTGGCCAGGGTCAAGTTTGAACCCGCCACCCTTGGTATATGGGGCCAGTGCCCTACCCACAGAACCACAGGTGCCACCCCCAAATTGGAATCCTTTATTATGGGACAAACAAAGCTGTACACATTATGTTATTTTATACATTTAATGATTTCTATAATTTGTTATTGTGAAATATAATCAGAGGAATGTACACATTGTTTTGTGGTATGATTTAATAATGACAATATAAACACTCCTGGAAAAAAATCAAGATTTATGAGTAGGCATCAGAACAGTCTTCAGAGTCTCCTAATGGTCCCATATCTGATGTAGTTCCATGGATGACCACTGTCCCGATTTTTAGATTATGTTTTCTACTTTTATCATCTATTTTCAGTAAGCAGTATTTTACTTCTGCTTCTTTGAATGTTCAAAAAGCGGATATTAAAATATAATTCCACAAGTGCTCTTCCAGTGGTTTCTTTTTCACATGTTAAAGTCTAAGGCTATGGACCATCCAGTTTACTCATGCATACCAATGTTTATGGTGTTAACACCTTCTTCTTTTTCTTTTTTTTAAGTAAATTTATTTCAGGTTAATGTGAGGGTACAAGTAACTAGGTCAAAATGTTTGATTTTGTTGGGTAGAGTCCCTCTTGTGGTTATGTCCCCCACATAAAAGGTGTGCCAACACCCCCACCCTGTGCCCATTCAGTAGGAGCACTCAAACCCCCTCTCCCTCATTACTCCTCCCAACTTGAATTGAAATGAGTTTTTCATCTATGTAGGCATGCATTACATCACCTACTGGATTCATATTTGTATCGAGTACATTGGATAATTGCTTCTTCATTCTTGTGATACTTTACTAAGAAGAATGTATTTCAGCTCCATCCAGGATATTATAAAAGATGTGAAGACACCATCTTTTTATGGCTGAATAGTATTCCATATGAATTTTCTTAATTGTATAAAAAAAAAAATTGCTCTGTCAGGCCATTTCACATGTGCTTCAGAGGTTTGCCCTACTGTCCTTAGAGGTCCTTAATTATGGAAGTATTACAGTAAACCTTTCATACTTTGTTGGTACATCATTATGAACATCTGTACCAAATCCCAGGTAGGTATACACATTGGTAGGTGAGCCAAAGAGGTGCTATAAAAGCAAGTTGGTACAGGTTGAGTATGTCTTATCTAAAATACTTGGGACCAAAAGAGTTTCAGATTTCAGGTGTTTTCATATTTTAGAATACTTGCATTCTACTTACCACGTTAGCGTTCTTAATCCCTCAAATCCAAAGTGCTCCAATGAGCATTTCCTTTGAACAGTGAATGACCTTTGAGTGTCATGTGAGTACTCAAAAAGACTTTTTAGAATTTGTTATGTCTCTTGCCCAATTTTTAATGCAGTTGATTGATCATTTCTTTTTGATTTGCTTGAGTATTTCAGATTTTCCAGTTTTAGATTAGGGATGCTGAGCCTTTGTATATGTTGCAGCATGCTTAAGTATTCTAGTGATTGTCTGTCTCCTTTTCTATTAATGTGTATACATGTTTTCTGTCTTTTTTTAAAAGTACATCTGAAGGTTACTTTATGAAACTAATTAGTCCTAGATACTTGACTCCTTAACACTTTTTTGCTGCCAAAACTGTGAATTTAATTGGATTACTTTATTTTTGTGATTAAATTTAAATTTTTAGCATTATTTATGTAATTCTGATTTTATTTTATTATTTTTATTTATTACTTTTTTTTTTTTAAGAGAGAGAGAGTCTCACTTTATCACCTTCGGTAGAGTGCCATGGCGTCACAGGTCACAGCAATCTCCAACTCCTGGGCTTAGGTGATTCTCTTGCCTCAGTCTCTGGAGTAGCTGGGACTATAGGCACTTGCCACAATGCCCGGGTAC
>NW_003855458.1:0-1982 GCF_000181295.1 Otolemur garnettii | reverse complement strand
GTGGACACACGGACACACACATGGGCAGGTGGACACACGGACACACACACAGGCAGGTGAACACACACACACGGGCAGATGGATACACACACACGGGTAGATGGACATACATGGGCAGGTGGACACACGGACACACATGCGTGTAGGTGGACACATGGAGACACACGGGCAGATGGATACACACACACAGGTAGGTGGACATACTAACACAGGCAGGTGGACATACATGGGCAAGTAGACACACACACAGAGGCAGACAGACACACTCAAATGGGGGCAGGTGGACACACTCACACAGGCAAGTAGACAGACACATAGAGGCAGGTGTGGACACACAGGGGAAGGTGGACACTCACACAGGGGCAGGTGGACACACACACAGGGGCAGGTGGACACACACATAGAGGCAAGTGTGGACACACAGGGGAAGGTGGACACTCACACAGGGGCAGGTGGGCACACTCACACAGGCAGGTGGACACACACATAGAGGCAGGTGTGGACACACACATGGGCAGGTGGACACACTCGCATGGGCAGGTGGACACACACGGGTGGTAGACACACACACAGAGACAGGTGGATATATACACACATAGGTAGGTGGACACACACACACACATGCACATACACATAGGCAGATTAACACACACATGGGCAGGTGGACACACACACTCACATGGGCAGGTGGACACACACACTCACATGGGCAGGTGGACACACACATGGCAGGTGGACACACATGGGCAGGTGGACACACACACAAGGGCAGGTGGACACACACACAGGGGCAGCTGAACACACACAGGGGCAGGTGGACACACACATAGGGGCAGGTAGACACACACGGCAGGTGGACACACACACGGGCAGGTGGACACACACACAGGGGCAGGTAGACACACACATGGCAGGTGGACACACACACAGGCAAGCGGACACACACACACATGGGCAGGTGGACACTCTCACAAGGGGCAGGCGGACACACACAGGGGCAGGTGGACACACACATAGGCAGGTGGACACACACACACAGGGGCAGGTGGACACACACACACAGGGGCAGGTGGACACACACAAACAGGGGCAGGTGGACACACACACACAGGGGCAGGTGGACACACACAGGGGCAGGTGGACACACACACACAGGGGCAGGTGGACATACTCAGGGGCAGGTAGACACACACAGGGGCAGGTGGACACACACACACAGCTCGCTTTGTTTTCAGGAGTGACTCTGTTTCCTCCCTCTTTTAAGTCAGTTATAACGTACCCACCTGCCATCTACATTATTTTATGGCATCTTTCATTTGGACTGTGTCCTCTCTCTGTGTTCCTTTCTCTTTGTTCTTGTTGGCAGGTGCTGTTTTTATGCCTTAACTTTCATTTTAAGGGGATTGTAGAAGGACCAGATTAAAAACGAATGTACTCAGCCTACCACACTTATAGGAAGTCCTCAATAGAAATTCAATCTGTGAGTAAAACCAGTTTTTCTTCAAAAACCAAAATAAAACCTTTCTTCAAAAAGTCACCATAATTTTTTTTACTGAAAGACCATTCAAATTATGACTTGAATAATACTTTAACAAAAATTTTGCTTCTATAAAAAATTCGCACTTATGATGGCAGAAGCGAGTGCATCATTCTTGTTCTGAACCTCCACAGTCATCAGAGAGAGGACTAATTCTGCTTGAACACATCCAATTAAATTAATCTTATTCACAGACCAATGGACTAGGAACATCACAGACACAGGATTTCTTGATTCCATCCAACTATTTAACCTGTCCTTGAGAATACGAACTAGGAAATAAAAGTAAGTGGTGACAATGACCACAGTGGTGGTGAGTTCACACCCCTTGTCTTTTTTCACAGATTAGCACTGACCTTCAGGGGAGCTCTCCTAAGCCTGCCTGTGGCCCTGTGTTGTGAACTCAAGTGCAGAAGCCACAGAACTAATAAAGTTTAACCAAGCT
>NW_003855457.1:0-1982 GCF_000181295.1 Otolemur garnettii | reverse complement strand
CTTTGCCTCTGTCGTTCCCTCTGCCAGGCACACGCTTCTCCCTTCCCCTTCCCTTAATCTGCTGCCCTGGCCTGTAATCTGAGTAACCTCTGCTTATTCTTCAGGCTTCAGCTTAGATGTCCCTCCTTCCTGGTCCCCTAAGTCTGGGGTGTTCTAATCTCTATGTCCTCCCAGCCCTCTCTGTCCCCAGTTACACACTGTATCACTGAGGCCTGTTTACTTGTCAGGCTCTCTACCAGCTTGTGGGGACAAACTTTCCTAGCACAGGGACAGGGATGAGAATGGGAGGCTTTCAATGTCACATGAAGAACTAGAACTTGTCCTAAGGGTGATAGGGAATCAATGACCTTTGATGCAGTGGGGTGACATGACTGAGAGCCCCTCTGGCTTTGTGTCTCTCCTTCCTACTGAAAGTGGACTTCCCAGAACAGAGCTGGTCCCAGGGGCAGATGCTCTTCATTTGCCCGTCAGCAGCCAGGAACTTGGTCTGACTGAGAAAGGGGATATGAAGCCTGGTGCTTCAAGGGTGTCATAGTGGTGGCAGCAGAAGACAGTGGATGTGCATCACAATCCAGGTGTTTGAAGGGAATCGGGCATCGGTCCTCAAAAAAAGAGGTACTTACTCCCTCTCTGCAAACCTTAGGCCCCTTTTCACCTTTTCAGCCTGAGTGGGTAGGTGTCTTCTTTCCTCTGTGACAGCAGCCTGAGTGATGCACTGGTCCAGACACTCTCTCCCAACCTATACTGCTATGTCCTGATGGGCGCTCTGAGATCGTGGTAAGCTCCCCAGAAGGTGCCTCCCAAGGCAAAAAGGAAGAGAAGAGGGTGATGCTAGAGCATGGGCTCTAAATGATGAAGGCCATGTCTGGTGCACGTGGCCCTGCTAGATTGTGCTGTGTTGTGCAGGGATCAGGAATGGGAGCAGAGAGCTGGGGACCTTGCCCACCTCTAGTCTGAGGCCCTAGTCAGGGGCTAAGATCTGTTTTTGCCCAGATACTCCTGGTTCCCCAGAATGTCTCCCACTCAAGGTCAAGCCTTTGGATTCTATCCTTCTGGCCAGGGCAGACTATGTCTGTTGGAGACTAAGCTTGGCTTTTGCACCTGAAGGCTCTGGGTTCACGTCCAGCAGCCACCACTTCCACTCTCTCTGTTTTATGCATTCACCAAACTTCCCTTGACTCCAGGTACTGCCTAATGGTGATGCAGGCAACAGAGTGAGGTCAGGCTGGTCCCCATGTTCAGAGAGTTCTTCTGAGGGTGAGAGAGACACAGATCCAGAGCTGACTTAGGGTGTACTGTGCTCTAGTGCACACAGACTCAGGGCCATGCAGACCAGAGTAGGCATGGATGGCTTCCTTGGGGAGGGAATTCCCTGGTGAGTTTGAAGAAGGAGCTGTAACTTGCCATGAGGCACCTGGGAAAGGTCCTTCAGGGAAGGGGAAGAGCTGGTACAAAAGCCTGGAGGCAGAAAGCAGCCTGGTGACATTTAAAATAGCAAAATTGTCTAGGTGTAGTCCTAGCTCATACCTATAAGCTCTGGTAGGCTGAGGAGGGTAGATTCCTTGAGCTCAGGAGTTCAACACCAGCCTGAGAAGATCAAGAACCCATCTCTAAAAAATAGCTGGTGTTATGGCAGGTGACTGTGGTCCCGGCTACTCGGGAGGCAGAGGCAAGAGGATCACTTAAGCCTGAGAGTTTGAGGTTGCTGTGAGCTATAAAGTGAAAAACTCCGTCTCAAAAATAATAAATAAATAAATAAAAATACTGAAATGCCAGTCATATAGTGGTTGATGCTTTCAAGGACACGAGCTTAGGTCAGCCAGATATAAGTTAAAGTCTCTCATGGGAGGTGGGAAGGAGGATGGAGGCTGCCCGGGAGGGGGTGGGAATCTGCCACCCTTTGGCTTGGCCCCAGCCAAGAAGGTCCAGGCCCCACCTCAGAGCTCTTCTGGGGCCTTCCTCCCCTTCTGCTTCTGGTACCA
>NW_003855456.1:0-1982 GCF_000181295.1 Otolemur garnettii | reverse complement strand
CACACATACTTTGGGTGATAGCTGCCGAAAAGCTTACAGATCGCATTTCACTCTTAGGAACTGTTGCCTAAGATCACATGCTCACAGTTGTTGCTTTTTGTACTTGAGGTAGAATCTCCTGGAATTCTCATATACACGCATTTCTGCCATTTAGAAACAAGAAACCAGAAAGGATTACAAGTGTGGTATATCTCCAACCAGGAAATTGTCTATTAGCATTCTTCTCATATTTGTGAAATGGTCATCACTCTTGGATTTTAAAATGCACCTCCATGATTTTTTCTTTTAAGCCTCATAAAAATCCTTGAAGTTTGCTTTGTTGGTGTCTTCTTTCATAATACCTTTAGTAATAATTTGCTCTTGACTGCACCATGCTTCTCACAAGGGTAAATTCATTTACATACCTGTCTGCAGGTATCACATTTTCTTCTCATGTTTCTCACAAATGTGCTTCTAGCAGACTTGTTCCCAAGTGCATTACATATCTCCAACTTCTCAGAAGTTGTTTTGTGTAGATGGAACTGAAGCAGATTTATTGAACATGCTCTATTTCAAGCGGATTGTTTCTACTCTGAAACCATTTCTTCTCAGTTTTCTTTAATCCTAGGTAGTGATGTTATGTGCACACTTCTCCAGGAAGGCAATCTCGGAGACATCCTCAGTACTTTCCTCTACTCTCAATTCCCTCATTCCTCATATTTAGACACTTTGTAATCCGTTTCAATTCTCCATTGAAGTACGCCTACATATCACTGGGTAACTATGAGGTGCCAGGTACTAATACTAATTCAAGATACTAGGTAGGAAAAATAAAACCCAGGGCCTGCTCTCATGGGTCATATAATCTAGTGAGGGAGACTAACACTAATCAAATCACTCAAGTAAATGTAAACAATGTCTGGGATAGAAGAAAGAACTCTTTTACTCATAACCTTATCTAACCTCCTCTACTCTGTGGGAATGTTTTTCTGAGGGACTGTTTACTGAAGTGATGGCTGATAAGCATAACTTCTTAATAGGAGATGGAAATGGAGAAAGAAACATATTGTTCAATCTTCATTGTTCTCCACTTGAAAATAATATACTCCTGGTACTTATATTTCTATTTTTTCCAACCAAAATTTGAGTTCTTCAAAGCAACAACAATGTGCTATTCATTTTATTTAACTATCTTTTAGTAGAAGAATTCACAAGACACAGTATGTACTTAGGAACTAATCTAATAAATGAGAAAATAACGTTCAGCTAGGCTATTTCATATTGCAATCTTATTACTGAATAATATATGACAGTCCTGAGCATCCATTGACTTAACTAGTGAAGCTATGTTTGCATATCATACGTGTTATCGTATGGATCCAAAAGATAAGTGACCTAAGCAAAGATGTAATGAGGAGGAGGATTTAGGGGTCTGTTATAGCTAAGAAGACACATTGGTAATTGTCACACATATGAGCAATCAAGGAACAATATTCCCTCTTGTAGCACACATTACAAAGTGTCTTACAGAGAAAAAGAGAAGAGGAAGAAATAGAGACAGACAGATAAAGGTAATGATGTGGTAGAAGAATGAGAGAGAAAGACCTAACTGAAGGCCAGCAGCAACCTCCCATCACTCAGGGCTGAAATTTCAACTGCTATATTTTTCTGCAATATATTCCCTTCTGTGAAAATGAGAATAAGGACACATTACACAATATAATACATAAAATACCTGAAGTGTATTTTTAAGAATATACCATTCATATCATGTAAACAGTTGTGTGCTCAGGAACATAACTTTCTCACTTTAGAACCTGCTTCAAGGAATGCCACTGTTTAGACAAAACAGGATTATAAACATGGAAATAAAGAAGAAAGGGCTGAAGACATTTCTAATGAAAAACTGAAAGAAAAGGAAGCAATATGCGATTAAAGTTTTAGAAAATAAATTATCATTTTAAATAAATTGATAATTATATGAATTAAATAAGTAATTATTA
>NW_003855455.1:0-1982 GCF_000181295.1 Otolemur garnettii | reverse complement strand
GTGGACACACGGACACACACATGGGCAGGTGGACACACGGACACACACACAGGCAGGTGAACACACACACACGGGCAGATGGATACACACACACGGGTAGATGGACATACATGGGCAGGTGGACACACGGACACACATGCGTGTAGGTGGACACATGGAGACACACGGGCAGATGGATACACACACACAGGTAGGTGGACATACTAACACAGGCAGGTGGACATACATGGGCAAGTAGACACACACACAGAGGCAGACAGACACACTCAAATGGGGGCAGGTGGACACACTCACACAGGCAAGTAGACAGACACATAGAGGCAGGTGTGGACACACAGGGGAAGGTGGACACTCACACAGGGGCAGGTGGACACACACACAGGGGCAGGTGGACACACACATAGAGGCAAGTGTGGACACACAGGGGAAGGTGGACACTCACACAGGGGCAGGTGGGCACACTCACACAGGCAGGTGGACACACACATAGAGGCAGGTGTGGACACACACATGGGCAGGTGGACACACTCGCATGGGCAGGTGGACACACACGGGTGGTAGACACACACACAGAGACAGGTGGATATATACACACATAGGTAGGTGGACACACACACACACATGCACATACACATAGGCAGATTAACACACACATGGGCAGGTGGACACACACACTCACATGGGCAGGTGGACACACACACTCACATGGGCAGGTGGACACACACATGGCAGGTGGACACACATGGGCAGGTGGACACACACACAAGGGCAGGTGGACACACACACAGGGGCAGCTGAACACACACAGGGGCAGGTGGACACACACATAGGGGCAGGTAGACACACACGGCAGGTGGACACACACACGGGCAGGTGGACACACACACAGGGGCAGGTAGACACACACATGGCAGGTGGACACACACACAGGCAAGCGGACACACACACACATGGGCAGGTGGACACTCTCACAAGGGGCAGGCGGACACACACAGGGGCAGGTGGACACACACATAGGCAGGTGGACACACACACACAGGGGCAGGTGGACACACACACACAGGGGCAGGTGGACACACACAAACAGGGGCAGGTGGACACACACACACAGGGGCAGGTGGACACACACAGGGGCAGGTGGACACACACACACAGGGGCAGGTGGACATACTCAGGGGCAGGTAGACACACACAGGGGCAGGTGGACACACACACACAGCTCGCTTTGTTTTCAGGAGTGACTCTGTTTCCTCCCTCTTTTAAGTCAGTTATAACGTACCCACCTGCCATCTACATTATTTTATGGCATCTTTCATTTGGACTGTGTCCTCTCTCTGTGTTCCTTTCTCTTTGTTCTTGTTGGCAGGTGCTGTTTTTATGCCTTAACTTTCATTTTAAGGGGATTGTAGAAGGACCAGATTAAAAACGAATGTACTCAGCCTACCACACTTATAGGAAGTCCTCAATAGAAATTCAATCTGTGAGTAAAACCAGTTTTTCTTCAAAAACCAAAATAAAACCTTTCTTCAAAAAGTCACCATAATTTTTTTTACTGAAAGACCATTCAAATTATGACTTGAATAATACTTTAACAAAAATTTTGCTTCTATAAAAAATTCGCACTTATGATGGCAGAAGCGAGTGCATCATTCTTGTTCTGAACCTCCACAGTCATCAGAGAGAGGACTAATTCTGCTTGAACACATCCAATTAAATTAATCTTATTCACAGACCAATGGACTAGGAACATCACAGACACAGGATTTCTTGATTCCATCCAACTATTTAACCTGTCCTTGAGAATACGAACTAGGAAATAAAAGTAAGTGGTGACAATGACCACAGTGGTGGTGAGTTCACACCCCTTGTCTTTTTTCACAGATTAGCACTGACCTTCAGGGGAGCTCTCCTAAGCCTGCCTGTGGCCCTGTGTTGTGAACTCAAGTGCAGAAGCCACAGAACTAATAAAGTTTAACCAAGCT
>NW_003855454.1:0-1983 GCF_000181295.1 Otolemur garnettii | reverse complement strand
GGCTAGCCTTTCTTGTTATTCATAGATCTAAATTTGTTGGATGATATTTTAATGTCATTACCATAAATATCCCAAAGAATATTCTTATTCTCATGATAATATACTTTGATGAAAAGAAAAAATATCAAGAGAAAAATTGAAGAGCATCTAATAATAAAAATTAACAAGTTAGCAATGTGAAAAAGGGCATTTTTTTTTGACATAGAGGAGAATGCTTCATAATTAAAAGTCCAACCATTGAAGCTGGCTGAGATTAAATTTTTATACAGTCACTTCTCTCATCTTATTTATTATAAATCATGAATACTAATAAGGAAATTCAATTCTTTATAAAACACCATGAAATATAACTCTACCTTGCTAATTAGATCTAAACTTTGGATGGCCTTTGCAACTCGTATGGATAAATCTCTTCTATTTTCATTTTAAAATAAAATGGTTAAATGTAATGCAGATATATAACTTGTAAAGATTTTGTTATAAATGGAGTGATACCATAAAGTTGAGTTTGTGAAATAGTCAGACCTTACTTATAAAGCCAAAAACACAGGAGGAATTCTTATTTCAGAATTGGGGGGCATGGGCAATCTCCAGGCCAATAAGTAAATCTAATCTGTTGAGGTATAAATATGGCCTAAAATGAAACAGAAATGAATGTGTTTCCTTGGAATACTGCACACTTCATTTCATTTAGCAAGTCTGATCATTTTTGTCATGGAGAAAGAAGGGAATATAACTTTCATCCTATTCCCCCTTAGCTCATGGCTTCAAAAGAAGAAGTTCAGAGTTAGGTATTTTGGAAATTCAGGCTGACACTGTTTACAAGAGGTTTTATTTCAGTGGTTGGGTAATATTTAGAGGTCAATAGGATGCCCTAAAATGAGGAGTGGAAATATGGCCTTTCAGAAAACCGTGTTATCCTTTAAGGAAAGTTGACACTGCCCCTCATTCCCCCCACCCATGCTCCTGATCTCCCACTGCTCACAACAATGCCAAGAAAGAAGAAAAGAACTTCTTCCTGCATAGAAAGAACACAAGAAGTTGGGATAGCAGGAAAGCTTCTACCACACACCTCAGCAAATCCTTGGGAGCCTGCAATGTCAAAATCACCTTCCACCACTGGGGAAGATCCACCTCTTAGAGCATCCCAGCCCCTGCACCTGAGCCCCCGAGAGCAGGAGCTCTCTGGATGGACGAGTATCAGTCAGAAGATATATATTAAGATATAGAACTTTTGGACAATCCAGAATTCAACATTAATATAAAATAGGGCAAAAGGCATTTAAGGAAAATTAAGTATGCCATTGTCTCACAGGACAAAAAGCTTTTCTAGATCTTAAAGAACCTAGGTTCCCAAAGAATTCAATAAGTTAAAAAATAGCATGGTTACACCCAGGACAACTTGAAGTATAAAGTAAAAAAATATATAGTATTTTAAAACAAAATTTATCAAGATACAAAAAACAAAAGAAAGTTAAAGCCCCTCTTATAATTGGGTCTTGCCCACACCCTAACATTGTTCCCATTTAGTGGGAGCACGTCCTTCTCCCTCTGAACCCTCTCTCTGCTCCCGCGTTCCCCTGACCCCCCCCCCACCTTGAACTGATTTGGATTTGTCTCTTATGTGGGTATGTACTAGATCGTCTACTGGCTTCACATTAGAATTGAGTACATTGGATTCTTGCTTTTCCATTCTTGTGATGCTTTACTAAGAAAAATTGATAACTTTGAACACATGAACAGATGTGTACCCTAGTACAAAACCTTAAATGCTCAAATGGAGAAGAAATCTTTCTCATGTTCCTAAAACACTTTTAAAAAGTCATCATTTTCTTGTCCACATAGAAACTACATAAATTAAAAATTAGAAAATTACATTTAGATCCTTTGATTCAAATGCAATAAAATCAGGTATAAATAATTAAAAGTGGCCAATGCATCTTAATTCATTAGAAATTAAGAAGTAGACTCCTAGATAATTCC
>NW_003855453.1:0-1983 GCF_000181295.1 Otolemur garnettii | reverse complement strand
GAGATTAGCAGTTTCAAATTGCACCTGTCTAGTCAATGATCACCCAGTGAGGCAAAGAGGATGAAACACAGAGATATAAGAAGTCATCATCTTTCTCTCCACTTTGCCTTCTTGATAATTCTGCCAAAATATAATGGAACGTGATGTGTTAAGAGTGAGGGAATATCTGTGCAGAAATGGGATTTGCCAGTCACACCTGTATAGAAAAAGAAACTCACATATTACCTCTGAAATGTATACTCCTGTGATCACAGTTACCTTTTGGGCTGGTTCAGAGTAGCTATTTATAGATGATTTTACTTAACGTAATGAAGTGCCCAGAATAGGATCTGACCCAGAGTGGACAATTAAATACTTGTTAAATGGGTATCTGAATAAATAATGAACTAGGATTTAAAATTTAAATGTAATTTTTAAAAGCTTTTATGTCACTAATCTATTTCAGTATTCCAATTAAATATAGTCTATAATGCAATTCATATTTGTCTTTCTATAATAATAATATATCTTTCCTCAATTACATGTCATCAGCTCTTACCTACAGCTTGAAAGGTCAAGATCAGACTCTTCCCAGTGTCATTAATGGCACCAGGGTTGATACAAAGTCTCCATATACAGTTAACAAGAATGAAATTTTGGAACTGCTAAAACTTTATAGAGCATTCCTCAGTCATCTTTAAAAGGGTTGCTTTATTTCATAGTACAATATTTATTTTCTCATAGATTTTGTAACATTTACTGTTGTGTATAGATAGGTGGAAGTGACTTCTTGAAAAGGAAATTTATCCCATTTCGATATCTCCTCATTGGTGTTGTATTAGTGGTCCCTATCATAATTGTTGATTAGAATGATATAGGGCAAGACTTCTCAAGACGTGTTATGAACTTTCTAAGGATATCATGAAATGGCCACAGACTTCTGAGTCTCCTGGTCTGAATGTAGCTCATGCCTCTACCTGTCACTCAAGGCCCCATGTGCTGCTTGTGCAGCTATTCCGGAGATTCTACTCTAGGGAGGAGGATTTAACCAAACTTAGGGAGCAGGTTCGTGGTGTAGCAGCTGCCTACAGTCACCAGCACACACTGTCTGCTCAGAGGCTTTTATGTGACGTCTTCTGTTTTATCATCACTGATTCTTTGAATTGTCTAAGTACTATTATAATATCTGTTTTGATGATGAGAACATTGAAGTTTGGAGAAAATCAGGAATGGTTTGAATTCATGAAAATAGTAGTTTTCAGGGCCAGGATACAAACACAGGGATTCTTTCCCCAGAACCCAGCCTCTTTCTCTCAGAATCCCTGACATAAATAATCGAACACACTTCATGGTACTATCCCAGGCTACATTGTTTGAACTTGGGCTGCTGTGGGCTTGATGGCTTTTGTTTTGTTTTTGCTTGTTTAACAGTAAGCAATGATAATTCCGGAGAGTAAAAATGTCCCTAGACCATGCTTACCTCTCTGATCAAGATCTAGGGATCTGAATAGCATTTTACTATGGATTGCCCTAGTCATAAGGAAATCCAGGTTGATTTACCCATGGAATAGGACGAGGTTGTACAGGAAGAGGAAGAGGAGCAACTGGTTGATAGCCATAGCCATAGCCTCCCTGCAGAAATCCGGGTTGATTTACCCATGGAACAGGACCAATTTGTACAGGAGGAGGAGGAGGAGGTGCTGGATAGCCATAGCCATAGCCTCTCTGCAGATACAAAAGGAAAGAGAAAATTAAGGAGAAATGAGAGTGTGTCCTGCATATGTGCCACAGTGATTGTCCCTAAGAGCTGAGGCTGTGCGAGTGGCGAGGACCTTCCGTGTTTATCTCCTTGACAGCTTTTCAGTCTTGAAATTAGGCTTTTAAATAAGGAAAAAATATTTTAAAGATGGTAAGGCCGATATATATCTTTTTACTCTTTGTTTACAATTTTGTGGCTTATTATACACGTGAGACCAATGATTAGAGGCAGCCTCTTCCCTGGGG
>NW_003855452.1:0-1983 GCF_000181295.1 Otolemur garnettii | reverse complement strand
GAGATTAGCAGTTTCAAATTGCACCTGTCTAGTCAATGATCACCCAGTGAGGCAAAGAGGATGAAACACAGAGATATAAGAAGTCATCATCTTTCTCTCCACTTTGCCTTCTTGATAATTCTGCCAAAATATAATGGAACGTGATGTGTTAAGAGTGAGGGAATATCTGTGCAGAAATGGGATTTGCCAGTCACACCTGTATAGAAAAAGAAACTCACATATTACCTCTGAAATGTATACTCCTGTGATCACAGTTACCTTTTGGGCTGGTTCAGAGTAGCTATTTATAGATGATTTTACTTAACGTAATGAAGTGCCCAGAATAGGATCTGACCCAGAGTGGACAATTAAATACTTGTTAAATGGGTATCTGAATAAATAATGAACTAGGATTTAAAATTTAAATGTAATTTTTAAAAGCTTTTATGTCACTAATCTATTTCAGTATTCCAATTAAATATAGTCTATAATGCAATTCATATTTGTCTTTCTATAATAATAATATATCTTTCCTCAATTACATGTCATCAGCTCTTACCTACAGCTTGAAAGGTCAAGATCAGACTCTTCCCAGTGTCATTAATGGCACCAGGGTTGATACAAAGTCTCCATATACAGTTAACAAGAATGAAATTTTGGAACTGCTAAAACTTTATAGAGCATTCCTCAGTCATCTTTAAAAGGGTTGCTTTATTTCATAGTACAATATTTATTTTCTCATAGATTTTGTAACATTTACTGTTGTGTATAGATAGGTGGAAGTGACTTCTTGAAAAGGAAATTTATCCCATTTCGATATCTCCTCATTGGTGTTGTATTAGTGGTCCCTATCATAATTGTTGATTAGAATGATATAGGGCAAGACTTCTCAAGACGTGTTATGAACTTTCTAAGGATATCATGAAATGGCCACAGACTTCTGAGTCTCCTGGTCTGAATGTAGCTCATGCCTCTACCTGTCACTCAAGGCCCCATGTGCTGCTTGTGCAGCTATTCCGGAGATTCTACTCTAGGGAGGAGGATTTAACCAAACTTAGGGAGCAGGTTCGTGGTGTAGCAGCTGCCTACAGTCACCAGCACACACTGTCTGCTCAGAGGCTTTTATGTGACGTCTTCTGTTTTATCATCACTGATTCTTTGAATTGTCTAAGTACTATTATAATATCTGTTTTGATGATGAGAACATTGAAGTTTGGAGAAAATCAGGAATGGTTTGAATTCATGAAAATAGTAGTTTTCAGGGCCAGGATACAAACACAGGGATTCTTTCCCCAGAACCCAGCCTCTTTCTCTCAGAATCCCTGACATAAATAATCGAACACACTTCATGGTACTATCCCAGGCTACATTGTTTGAACTTGGGCTGCTGTGGGCTTGATGGCTTTTGTTTTGTTTTTGCTTGTTTAACAGTAAGCAATGATAATTCCGGAGAGTAAAAATGTCCCTAGACCATGCTTACCTCTCTGATCAAGATCTAGGGATCTGAATAGCATTTTACTATGGATTGCCCTAGTCATAAGGAAATCCAGGTTGATTTACCCATGGAATAGGACGAGGTTGTACAGGAAGAGGAAGAGGAGCAACTGGTTGATAGCCATAGCCATAGCCTCCCTGCAGAAATCCGGGTTGATTTACCCATGGAACAGGACCAATTTGTACAGGAGGAGGAGGAGGAGGTGCTGGATAGCCATAGCCATAGCCTCTCTGCAGATACAAAAGGAAAGAGAAAATTAAGGAGAAATGAGAGTGTGTCCTGCATATGTGCCACAGTGATTGTCCCTAAGAGCTGAGGCTGTGCGAGTGGCGAGGACCTTCCGTGTTTATCTCCTTGACAGCTTTTCAGTCTTGAAATTAGGCTTTTAAATAAGGAAAAAATATTTTAAAGATGGTAAGGCCGATATATATCTTTTTACTCTTTGTTTACAATTTTGTGGCTTATTATACACGTGAGACCAATGATTAGAGGCAGCCTCTTCCCTGGGG
>NW_003855451.1:0-1985 GCF_000181295.1 Otolemur garnettii | reverse complement strand
TGTGTGTGTGCATGTGCCTGTGAGCATGGTTGGACAGTTAACCTCCTAGAATGAGAAGGACCCCCAGGTCACAGCCTGTCCCCCTGCTCTTGCCACACCCAGGCCAGAAATCACTACCACCACCAAGGCAGGCCTTGCACCCCTGCCTCCCATCACAAGAAACTCATTCCCTCCAAAGACAGCCTGCCTACTGGTGAGAAGTTCTCACTGTAAGAAGGGACTTCCCTGTGCCTGCCCGCCGCCCTCCTCCCTCCTCCTTCCTCCAGAAGGCCCCCCCTCCGCACAAGCTCACTGGCAGGAATACAGGGGTCTACCTGCATCCCCCCTCCCAGTCCACCAAACTATCTCCCACACCAAGGACAACTTGCTCCTAACAATGTTTCCACTTACCTACAGGTCTCTGGTCATGTGGGCACTGACTCCCCACCCAGACAGGGAGCCTCACGAGGACAGGGGCTGCTTTCTCTGTCATACCCTGACTCTGAGTGAGCTGAGGAGAGTGCTTAGAGCAGTGCCCAGCCCAGGACCAGGAAATGTCAGTGGCTGTCGTAAGAGAGGCTGCTGCTATCCTCTCACTACCATGGTTAGGACCCTCATCACCATCACCATCACCACCGGCTATGGTGTCACCCAGGGCACAGATGAGGGCGCTCCGCAGGACCTTACATCCTGCTCCCTCATTTGGCCAGGCAAGAACAATGGGGTGCAGAGTTATGGGTCCCTCCCCATGTGCCAGCACCATTCTAGGAATTACTCTTCACACCCTGTCATGCTCCCATTTTACAGATGAGTAGACTGAGTGGTGAAGTAACTTGCCCAAAGTGGCACGGCTGAGAGTGGCAGAGCTGGCAGGCCATGATGAGAGTCCCTGCCTGCCCCTCTCCCACCACCCCATTTGCAGAGTGCTGCAGCCACCCCTCCTGATGGTGGAGAAGGTGCACATGTGACATGGCAGCATGAATCACACAGTGACTGTCTCCTGCCGCATCTCGTTCCTGGATGAGGAAGGGCTCTCCCTGGGGGTGTCCGATCGGGGCCACTCACGTGTCTGCTGGATCCTCTGGCCTCCTTTGCTGCTGTGGTCCCTGCTCTGGCTCAGAGCGCCCCAGCTTTCAGTCGGCTCCGTTCCAAGTTCTTTTATTAATTCCTCACTCTCCAGCAAGAGAACTTTAATTAGCCAGGCCGATTTATCTATATAAATACAAACGGATGGCGCTCCACGGTGGGGTGGGGAAGTAAAAGAGGAGCCGGGCCAGCGGGTTGCCTGGGGCAGAGGAAGTGGCAACTGTGCCTCCCAGCAACCAAAAATACGACTTTAATATCGTGCGCACGTGCGTCCCTGTGTGTGCGCTCGCCCTGGGCTGGCCGACTGCGAGGCACAGGCGGCTGCAGCCCCGATACACCTGTCACTCTGTGCTGGGGAACGTGTTTCCAGAGCTAAGCTGTTTCAGCTTTCCTGGAAAGGTCTAACCGCCTCACCTAGGAGTGACATTGATGCACGCCCACTCATCGTAACCCCAGGAAGACAAGGGACATGTTGACAAAGTCACCTGTTCCAACACTCCCTTTGAAATTTCAGCACTTCCACCAGGGTGGGGAAGGGTGATGGGCACTATGACAGCCCACAGACTCCAGTCCTGGCCTGGAGTGTCAGTGTTGGAGAACAGGCCCTAGGATGCCCGTCTGTCACGCTTGCCCGTGGGCCCAAGGGCTAAGCCTTTCTCACTGAGCACTTGTGGTGACCAGAATGAGGGAGCAGGATGTACAGTCCTGCAGAGTGCCCGTATCTGTGCCCTGGGTGACACCACGGCCAGTGGTGATGGTGATGAGGGTCCTAACCATGGCAGTGAGAGGATAGCAGCAGCCTCTCTTATGACAGCCACTGACAGTTCCTGGTCCTGGGCTGAGCACTGCTCTAAGCACTCTCTCCTCAGCTCACTCAGAGTCAGGGTATGACAGAGAAAGCAGCCCTTGTCCTCGTGAGG
>NW_003855450.1:0-1985 GCF_000181295.1 Otolemur garnettii | reverse complement strand
CTGTGAACGTTCCGTGTACGAGGTTCTTCAAGGATTTACACAAAAGACACTGTGTGATGACACTTTGCCTTTGATCCTGGGGACAACGTGGAATTCCTAGGAGACAATCGTCCTGGTAATCCAATCCCGGACATTCCCACAGCGTGTTACTCAGGGTACATTAATAAAATGCTGCTATGTATATAATCCCATGGAGGGAATATCAAGGCCGCTATGGATACGTCAAATGATTGTGAGTTCACTGAAGTTGGAATCATGTATTTTATGTTTATCCATTGGCTTTTTATTCATCATTTTAAAGAATTCTTAAAGGTTTGCCTGCATTTGCCTTCAAGGCAAGCTTGCCAGATTCAGCCAATAAAAATATAAGACACCCAGTTCAATTTGAATTTCAGATAAACAACAAAAATCTTTGTCACTTTTTTGGCACATTTCTCACTGATTTTTTATTTGATACAAAGCAAATAATTCTCTATAGTGGTATTTTAAGGCTGCTGCAAACTTACGCTTTATACATAGACTTTTTTTAATACACCTGCAACTGGAAGGAACTGGATGTTTTAAACATGGGGGTCACATAACCAGAACTTTAGGACAAGGGTCTTGTGCATCATGTGTGTAGCAGACAGGGATAAGCAAATCCCCAGCTAAGATTTTGTGGTTAGGGAAAGGCAGAGTTCTGAAACTCAGAGGTAGAAATAGAAATAGAAAAGGAAAAAAGAAAGGGTGGTGCCGGTGGCTCAAAGGAGTAAGGTGCCAGCCCCATACGCCGGAGGTGGCGGGTTCAAACCCAGCCCCGGCCAAAAACTGTAAAAAAATAAAAAGGAAAAAAGAAAGCAGTGTGGGAGAGACACTGGGCTGGTGTTAACTAAATGAGGGAGAAATGAGAAAATTAGATATCAGTCTAATTCCAGAAGAACATGAGTCTCACTTGAGGAAAAGGAGGCAAATTTGGAGAAAATACTAATTTAGAGGAAAAAGATAATAAATTATCTTTAAGACTTAGAAAATGTAAAATGTCTTCCACCTGGGCATATCTCAAGCTAAAAGTGTCTAATTGTGAATTTAGAATGTGTAGCAAACTTCAAATAAAAATATAAAACATTCGCACTTGTGCACACACTGCACGCACAGAGCTTTGAGTATGAAGAAAAAATATACAATCCTCCTGGCATGACAAACTCTCAATTGTAATTTCATCCATTCAACTAATCTTCCTTCTAGGAAAAGCACTCGATGGTGTTCAGTAATGGACTTAATCTAACTGCTATTTTTTAAGCTCTGACAAGTCCTGCAATGTCCCAGGCTGAGAATGCGGAGACAGAGGCAGAGAGACTCAGCCCTCACCCCTCACAGAGAGGGGCGCGCTCACTGCAGACCCGAGTAGATGTGCAAATACATTGTCAGGGAAGATAAAAATAAGGAAGACAAGTAAAGCAGGTTGCTGCGTACCAGCTAGAGGATGACTCTGTTCCTTGAGTCTGTCTCAGGGGAGGTCAAGGAAGGGCTTCCCGACAAGGTGAGATTTGCACAAGGACCTGATAAAGGGAGGCGGTGAGTCCTGGAGGGAGGGAGGTCGGGAGGCGTAGCAGCAGGTGAAGCCCCTGAGGCCCAGAGGAGAGTGAGCTGTTCACAGCTTCCCGCTGGGCAGTGTTACTCCCTCACCAGCTCTAGGATTCAATGTGCATCTAGCTTCCAGCCCAGTGGCAGGAGGGCCTGTCACAAAGTCACTTCTGTCCAGAAGTGTTAAATATTCCCGTGTGGTGGGTGCTGCTGCCACCTGCCATCAGGGGAACATGCCCTGGGTGACTGCTGCTCCCAGTACCAGACGCACAGGGAGCCCACCTGAGTGGGACCCACAGTTGCAACACCCCCAACCAGTCCACAGAGCCACAGGCAAGAAGGAAGTTTTGGTTTTAAGTTGGGATTTGAGGCAGAGGTGGGGAGGAAGGTGTTTCCCCACCATGGGGGCAGCAGACGGGAGA
>NW_003855449.1:0-1986 GCF_000181295.1 Otolemur garnettii | reverse complement strand
TTTTCTTTTTTTTTTTTTTTAAAGACAGAGTCTCAAGCTGACACCTTGGGTAGAGTGCTGTGGCATCACAGCTCACAGCAACCTCTACCTCTTGGGCTCAAGCGAGCCTCTTGCCTCAGTTTTTTGTATTTTTAGTAGAGATGGGGTCTCACTTTTGCTCAGGCTGGTCTCGAACTGGTGAGCTCAAGCAATCCATCTGCCTCCCCCTCCCAGAGTGCTAGAATTACAGGGTTGAGCCATCATGCCTGGCCTTGCTCTGAAAGTTTCTAATTCCTTATCTTATTTCATCTCCCAATGCCACGTCATTGTGAGGTAAATAAATAAGACTTACTTGAAAGAGGAAAAAACTGAATTTAACAAAAAACAAGGGGCTAACATGGTGGCCATAGTTAATAACAATGTATTATATTCTTAAAAATTGCTAAGAGTAGATATTGTGTTCTTAACACAAAAAATAAGTATGTGAGGTAATACAGATGTGAATTAGCTCAATTTAGGCATTCCATGATGTATATATATTTTAAAGCATCATGTTGTACATGAAAAATATGTATAATTTTTATTTGCCAATTCAAAAAAAGGAAAAGTCAAGGGCTTAGTCAAGGACCCTAATTAACTAGTGGTCTAGCACAGTGAATAGGAGACTCCTGGCACTTTGACAATGAACCAGTCCTGTGATGATGTTATCATTGAGTGGTCTTCACAGGAAAGAGAAGAAAAGGCTCTGTTACCTACCTTTCCCCACCCTGTAAAAGAAAAAATAAAAATCTAGAGCTTGCATATGAATGAGCCAGAAACCTTATTTTTCAACTCTCTAGATTTAAAACCCAAAATTGAAAGCAATCTCCACAGAATTTCTCCGGGGAGAAATGACCTACTTCAGCTTATATTCCTCCCTGTCGTTGCTCTGAGCCTTGGGAATTACCTTGTCCATGTATTTTCATTCAGAATGAATGCTTTAATATATTTCTTTAATCATCTGTTGCATCAGAGAATATTGTTTCATGCATATTAAAGACTTGAGCATGTAATAGACCAGTGTTCTGACTAATAAATGCACTCAAAGCATGTCAGTAGTCTTATTGGTTTTCTTAGCTTCAGGATAGATGTGTTTTATTTGGAAAATAATGGTGATGATGATGATGATGATGATAATGATGATAAGGCTTCTATTAAATAAAAGTAATTATTTTATTTTAAAATGGTGCCATGGCCTTGTACAGATCATTATTCTTTTGAAGGTGTCTGCCCTACCTTATTTCTGGAGTGTTTTATTCCTCATTCAGAAAAATTAATCAATGAGTGTTAGGAACTTTCTGTGTGCAAAGTTCCCTCTGCAGTAGGCTGTGCAGAAGTATAAAGATGCAACTTCTACCTAGATGATCTTCTAGTCTGATTTGGTGTAAAAGATTTTCACCAAGTAAAGGTACAAATAACATAGTCTAATTAGAGAAGGAAAAGGGCTTCATAGATGAATGCTGAGTGAGATTTTGTATAAAAGAGAAAGATTGGGATGGGTGAACAAAAGGTTTTCTTGCAAAGAAGGGAGAATATAAACAAAGGCACCATGTTGGATTTGAGCTAAAAAAAAAAAAAAAGCCCAATTTCACTCACTGTTGTAGGACATGAAAGTGGCTTCATCAGCTAGATAAGAAGACATGGTCCCTGTTCTAGAGTTAAAGGCAGGACAGACTAACAAGCAGCTTACCACATGCAGTGTGACCAATGCCATGCTCTGAGCATGGTGTGCTAATTGACCTCAGAGGAGGGCTACTTGGCACAGCTGGGGAGAAACAGGGGAGAAAGACATTTCCCAGAGGTGTTTGTGCCTCAGAGGAACTTATGACAAGCCAGGAAGTAGAAGGGAAGGACATTCCATGAAGGTGGAATCATTTGGTGAGGGCACAGGAGAGAAAGGAGAGATACTCCTCACGTGACTCAGTTTGGTGGGAGGGATGTTTGTGTGCCACGCAGTCAGGGGCCAGG
>NW_003855448.1:1438-1986 GCF_000181295.1 Otolemur garnettii | reverse complement strand
AGTTCTCTGCCACCTGAAATTTTTCTCAGATCACCTGCTCTGGGAGGTCCACCAGGTCATCCCTCACTCCCCTGGGTCACTCTCTTGCTCTTCTGTGGAGCACGGGAATAGAAGCGGGACCTTTTCCAGTTCCTGCTGGAGAGAGCCCCACCTCAAGAGGGAATCCAGTGTCTCTTACTGCCCAGACCCGGAGGCCAGGGAACAGGGTGTGAGGCCCCCTCAGACCTCTTCTCGGCTGTGGCTGACCACTCTGGGGCCATCAGACAGTCCAGGGGAAGCAGAGTAGACACTTGCTTTCTGGAGCGGTCACAGAGGGCATGCCCCGCACAGCCCCCTGCACAGAAACATAGGCCAAGGGGCCTGGGGACAGTGGGAAAGTGTCCAGGACACAGAGGCTAGCCCAGAGAAGGCAGCTGGATCCCCTGCAGTGCCCTGCCACCCTGCCTGGGACAGAGCTGGAGGGGGAATGTTGTTATGGTTGTTCACGTGTGACACTTCTCAGCCTACAGCCTCTGTGTATGGCTCCTTGATTGGCTATGATTTCTTCT
>NW_003855448.1:0-482 GCF_000181295.1 Otolemur garnettii | reverse complement strand
CGTGGGTTCTCCTGAATACACTGGGCCCTGATCCAACACGCCTGGTGTCCTTATGAGGAGACAGTCACATGGACAGACACAGGTGGAAAGCAGGAGAGCTGGCGGCAGAGGTCAGGGTGAAGTGAAGTGCCCAGCAGTCACAGAGCACCAAAGACCCACAGCAACTCCAGAAGCTGGAGATAGGCCAGGGCCTGGTCTTCCCACAGCCTCAGAAGGAGCCTCCCTGCCGACCCCTGGCCTCTGTTGATGCCACCCAGCCTATGAGGCTTCACCACAGCAGCGCAGGATGGATCCACCCCTGAGAGGCTGTGTCCAGGAGAGACCAGCTCTCCCAGGTCTCCTGAGCTGAAGAGGAGGGCACAGGAGCAAGTGCTGGAGAAGGGACAGGCTCGCCTGGCTGGGGTAAGCTGCCCTCAGGGGACAGAGGAAGCAGAAGACCAAGCATGGTCAGGAAGGGACAAGCCCTGGAGGGGAGTTTCATC
>NW_003855447.1:0-1987 GCF_000181295.1 Otolemur garnettii | reverse complement strand
TATTTAAGGTCTCATAATATGTCTATAACAAAACCCCTAATAATTAGCTCAGTATTACAACAGCTCAGCATAGCAATGGGTATAACATCATACACACAGGGGACATATCCAAAAACCACAATGGCTTGACCACCAGAAAACTTAGAAGACAGGCATAGGTTTAATGATTCTCATTGTCTTTTGTTGCCTTTTCCTCTCTGTCTCTCTCTCTACCCCGACCCTTACCCTCTCTCCACCACATACACAGAGAGACAGATGTTCTTTCGTGTACAGAATATAATTTTGGAAAAACAATGATATAAAATTAAATGGATTTTTCACCTATAGTGCAGATGGATTACAAGAATTAAATTTACTATTTTAAATGTAAAGGTAGCTAAACTCCCAGAATGTATTAATTATTGGTTAATGCCTAGAGGCTTTTTGGTAACATCTTCTAACTTACATTTTCATGGGACGGACATTCATGATGTATCCATTCCATAATTATTTTTCAATGTATAAGCACTGGAAATGTGTTTCAGTTTTCTTTACTATTGTGATAATTATAAGAGAAAGCAAAATTTAACATTCAGCTCAAATTTGGCAAATGATATTCTGGGGTGAAATATAGTTCTTTTTGTATAAAAGCATTTACATATTTTGGGGGATGTATACATACTTAAGGTTATGTCTGTGCTATGATTATTTTCTTTACTCAAGCATGACTCAGATAATTTAATGTTGGACATCAGACAAATTTTATAAGTGAGAAGTTATGTTTTTAGTTGTTTAATGAAATGTTTTTTTCTAAAATTTATGTGTGAAAAATAGATAAGTTCAGGACTCAAACTACTCTAAACCTAGGAAATTAATAAGCACATGAGGCTTTAAATATGATATACCAAAGGAAGAAAGTGAATCATTACCCATCTGGGAATCTCTGTAAAAAGTGTCTTAATTTCTGTGCCTTTTAATTTTCTTATCACTTAAATGAAAAGAAATGAAAATTTTTTTATACTCATTATTCAAAAATTTCAGGTTTGCTAATTTTTCCTTTAGCTAAAACTTGTTTGTAAAGCCCCAAATCAATATTTACAGAGATTTCTGATTACGCACAGGCCATGCACAGAGCAGTAAGTTTGAGGTGCCCAATGTTCGTGTTCTCAGGTGAGGTCAAAAGATGTAAAAACTCAGCCTTCTTGTTCCAGTTCTTATATCAAAACCAAGTGTCCTTTTCACAGTCTTGTTTAGTGCCACAATTGTATTTTTGTACTTTTTATTTGGTGATATTGTTTAAAATAGTCTCTGAGCATAGTGGTGAATCGAATGTTCCTAAGAGCAGGAAGGTTACTATGTGCCCTATAGGAAAAAAAAATAGTGCGCTAGTTATTAATAGATGTTAGATGCAGGTAGAAGTTACAGTACTACTGACTATAAATTTAATGTTAACTAATCGTCAGTATGTATTAAACAAGGTGCATTTAAATAGAAACCCACATAAACAAGGTAATATACTGATTCATTGACTATGTTGTTGCCTGAGATTGGTAGACTTTACCCTGTATTTCCCCTAGGAGCAATGTACTAACAAAATACCATGGTCTGGGTGGCTTAAACAACAGAAATGTATTTTCTTACAGTTCTAGAGGTGAAAAGATTAATGTTCTGGTTCATTTATTTCCTAGTGAAGACTCCTGGCTACCTTCTCTCTACAACCTCACATGGCGTTTCCACTCAATTCACAAGTGTGTGTGTGTGGGGGGTGCATTCTGTAGTTTTTTAGTATAATTTTTTATAGTGCACTAGTCCTATTGGATCAGGGGTCCCATCCTTATCACCTCCTTTAGTTTTATATACTTCTTTATAGGTTCTATTTTTGAACTACAGTCACAGTGAGGGTAAAAGATTCGGCATATGAACTTGGGGAACACATTCAGTTCACTTACTAAATGTTTATACAAATTTAATAAAGCAAAACTACTGTGAATAATGAAATCAATTGTCT
>NW_003855446.1:0-1987 GCF_000181295.1 Otolemur garnettii | reverse complement strand
ATAGTTAGAAACCCCTTATTGTTCTACAAAAACACCCTTTTTACTGGCTGCATGGCCTTTCATGTCATCCACACACTGTAACTTTGTAACCATGTCTTACTGTTGGTTTTATCACCAGATTTTGCACTGCTATAAAATACACTCCCTATCTCGGATTTGCCTCTATTCCTGATTATCTACGTAGGATAGATTTCTTTAAATTGACAGTATTTATCCATTTGAGAATGAAGTATATTAAACACAGATCTTTCTTAATAAACACAAAAAGGTCAAACATGTACTTTAGGATAGAATTCTTAGAGAAAAACACAGGCAAGAGAACACAGCTCTGATCCCACAATTTAATATACTTCCTATATTTAAAAAGTGGACATTGAAGCAGCGTTCTGGTTCTAGATTTAGACTTTTAGCATCAGCAACGAATTGGGTTCCCATCAAACCTGAAGGGTTTTAAATACAAATAAAAGAGACACATGTCCTAGTAATGTCCGTGCCACAACCTAAGTATCTGACATGGAGGCTGCTAATTCCTTTCTGTGAAGTGAAATGTTTAGCTCTGCAGATACCTCATGGGCTTTCTATGAGTCTTTTTAGACTGTCTAGGAGGGAGAATTATGGCAAGTGTATTAGGCAGATACCCAGACAAACCAAAAAGAAAGTGAGCCAAGGCAAACTGATCTAAGGGACAAAAGTGGATACAGGTGTTCAGTGTCAGAGCAGAGATACAGGTGCCACAGGTCACGGACTCAGGGCACAAGTGTGAGTGATGTGCATTGGGAGGTTTCCATTCGGGTAGACGTTTCAAAAAGTGAAAGGATTGTGCCCTGTCACAAAATACTTGACCTTTACTTTTAACTCCAATCTTAAGACCCATTTCTTTTCAAAACAATGTTAGAACAAAGACAAATGGATGTAAAAAGCTAGGCTTTAAAGAACAGGAAGGCATCAACATCCCAAGAAAATGGGTAAGAGGCCCACGAAGGCATCCTGAAACCACACTGCCATTGAAGCTGGACTTTAGTAAACACGGGGCCAGCCAGCGTTATCAAACCGTGCATGGTGTGGTAGGAACACTCACAGGCACTCAATGGACGGTCATGCAAGCTGTAGACCCAAGTACCCAGAGGATCATCCACAGTCATTACCAGATTCAGAGCAGACGTGCGGCTCAGGTGATGAAGGGACACCAGTCGACAGCCACTTCCTATGTACCGGCAGGAAGGGGTACGTGCAGTACCTTTAATCTTCCTGCCTTTATGAGGCAGGTGTTATCCTCAGCCCCATTTTGAAGAAAATGAAACAAGCTTGGGGAAGCCAGTTCTGTACTGAGACTGGAGGTGATGTCTCCTAGATGATGAGCCACAGTAGTTTAGCTTTGAACCATGAATATCTCTGCTTCTAAACAGGAGAACTTTAAAATGTCCATTCAAAAGGTCATGAGTACTTCAAAATGTCCATTCAAAGGTAACATGAAGGGCCCAGAAAGGGCCAACAGTCAAAACATTTCATTAGGGGTCTGAAGCTGGGGGACATTCCTTAGGGGGGGAGGTCTTAGTATCTCGGTCCAATAAAACATCCACTGTCATTCATGTTTTCCTGAAATTTTTCCTCTTATTTTCTCTAAGAAACCTATGTAAGGTTTTAAGATCCAAGGATGGAGAAAATGCCTACTATTTGCTATTGATGATAAGAGTCAATGCTCTAAAAATTGATTTCTGGTACTTTCCCATCTGTATCCTTACGTACTTCCTGGAGGCGAATGTCATGTTATTTCTGTTAATACACCTGAATTAACCATAAGACACCTCTGAGTATTTAAAAATCAATACTACTATTGTTTTTCAGAGCAAACATGTATCTTGAAAACAGGCTGAGAGATTATTCTAAGAAAGAGAACTGATAATTTGGGGCCACTAAAATATAACACAAGGTATTATTTTCAAAGAAAAAGCAACTTATGTGTTCTAGAGGGGAATCATGGCTATCT
>NW_003855445.1:0-1988 GCF_000181295.1 Otolemur garnettii | reverse complement strand
TTTTCATGTGTTTGTAGGCCATGTGCCTATCTTAGGAGAAGTTTCTGTTCAAATCTCTTGCCCACAAAGAAATGGGGTTATTTGTTCTTTTCTTATTGATTTGAGTTCTGTGGATTCTAGTTATCAGATCTTTGTTGGAAACATAACCTGCAAATATCTTCTTCCATTCTAAGGGTTGTCTGTTTGCTTTACTTACTGTGTTCTTGGCTGTGCAGAAGCTCTTTAGTTTGATCAGATCCCAGTAATATATTTTTGGTGTTGCTTCAGTTGCCCAGGGGATCCTCCTCATAAAATATTTTCCCATGCTAGTTTCTTCAAACATTTTCCCTGCACTCTCTTCTAGTATTTTTATAGTTTCATGTCTTAAGTTTAAATCTCTTATCCAGTGAGAATCTATTTTTGTTAATGGTGAAAGCTGTGGGTCCACTTTCAGTCTTCTACAAGTCGCTAGCCAGTTCACCCAGCACCATTTGTTAAATAGGGAATCTTTCCCCCACTGAATATTTTTGATAGGCTTGTCAAAGATCAAATGACGATAAGTGGCTGGGTTCATCTCTTGGTTCTTTATTCTGTTCCATACATCTACCTCTCTATTTTTGTGTCAGTACCATGCTGTTTTGTTCACTATACATTTATAGTATAGCCTGAAGTCTGGTAATGTGATAACTCCTGATTTGTTTTTATTTCTTTGGCTATTCGCGGTCTTTTTCTGATTCCATATAAAACAAAGTACTATTTTTTCAAGCTCTTTAAAGTATGACAGTGGTGCTTTAATAGGGATTGAATTAAATCTGTAGATTGCTTTGGGTAGTAAGGACATTTTAACAAAGTGTAAAAGCACTTTTTGAGTTACGGAATGTAAATTGTGGAAATACATTTAATATATTTAGTTTGGAACAGGTCAGGCTGTAGACTTTTCAGGTAACTGCATTCTTGTATATTAACTAAAATAGTAATTACCATCTGTTATTGAGTGTTTGCCATGATAATCACTTACCAAGATAATCACTTCATGTTGGTGATGTCATTTAAACCTGACAATATTCTAGTGAGGTAAACTTGAGGCTTAGTTGGAGGAATGTTGATATTAAGTGACTTGTCTGAGGTTGGGAGCTAATAAGTGGTCCCAACCTTGTCCAGCTCCAAAGCCTATGTTCTTAACTATGCTACATTGCTTCCTAGTCTACAAAATTGTGTATTACATTAATATAAACCCTTTTTTAATAGTTATATAAGTAATGACTATCAGAACATTTCAAATATATTTTTTGCTTGGAATCCATGAACTGAAAATTGAATCTAGTAATGAGTCTTTGGTTTTTGAGGATGTGGTTTTTAATTTTGATTTCAATTAAACTTAAATATTGTGATGTATCAGCTACTTACCTAATAGAGATAATTAATGTTATTCATTAGTGGTCTTCTAACTTCATTTTTCTGTTTTTCAGGTTCTGCTTTACATTTTCATCTGATTTAAAATAACTTCTCAGTTTTTTTTACTGTAATCATTTAAAAGTACTTTATAAAATATTGGTTATTTCATAAAAATCATTTTACAAAAACAAAAATAAGATCAAATCAAAGTTTCAAATTTAATCACACATATAGTCATTCAATTAAGACAGACAAAATAAGAAATATAGACTTTGAAGCTTTTATATGTAGTTGGTAAAAAAATGATGGTTAAAATGTAAATAGTAAATCAGTAATGATTTAATCTGGTATTCAATCTGGTATTTAATCTGGTATTCAGATTCTAATCTGGTATTCAAATTTGTATTATTTGTCTCATTTCTAAGGTTATGGAATATTACTGGACTATAGGCATAATTTTAACTAATTCTAGATTTAGTGCCTTGCTAAAGGTAACCTTGCCTGGAAGTTGAATTTAGAATCCAGGTCTCAAGACATCACCCAACTATCCTAACCTAAAATAATTTTGGCACCCAATCTCCATAATGCTTATATTATTTTATTTTCTTCTTCTT
>NW_003855444.1:0-1988 GCF_000181295.1 Otolemur garnettii | reverse complement strand
TCTCAAAAAAAAAAAAAAAAAAAAAAAAAGAATGTTGAACTTCATCCTGACTTCACATCTGTTCTTTGAACTTAGATTTTTTAGGATTACCATCAGTTCTTCTGTTTCCTCCTTTCTCCTTATTACTCATCTGGTAATAGTTCAGATGGTTGAGCTTAGTTATCCGTATCACTGACCTGCCCTTGTAGAGGTTAATGTTGCTAGAGAAATTTTTACAAGGCAGCTGGTTTTGCTTTAAATTCATAAGCACAGACTTCAAAGGGACAGTCAGCTGTTCTCTACCAGTGTGACAAGCATGTTGCTAAGAAGTTTGCTTTCTCACACTTCAGGATGATTATCTCATACTTTCCCCTCTAATCCATAGATCTTTTGTAACCTTTTCCCTATTACTCTCAACTGTACCTATACTGTCAGCTTACTTTGCATCATCGTTTTTTGAAACCAGAGATAGGAAGCTATTTATTAGGTGGGAATTATCTCCTTTTCATATTCCCAAATCTGTAAAGCTTTCTGCATCAGTGCTTATTGCTCCTTTTTAGAATGGAAAAAGTTTCCTCCTTCCTGTCAAAGGTAAGTTCCCTAATATTCATTGCCCCGGAACTGTTGCTTTTTTCACAATATTAGTCTTCTGTTTCAGTTCGTTTCACATTTTAATGTGCTTAAGAAAGAATCACATGGTGGTTGGTGTCTTCGGACATTTCCTTTTGCTTATGTTAGAATACCTGAAACTGGGTAATTTATAAAGAAAAAGAATTTTTTTTTTTTTTTTTGAGACAGAGTCTCACTTTGTAACCCTTGGTAGAGTGCTGTGGCATCATGGCTCACAGCAACCTCAAACTCTTGGGCTCAAGCAATTCTCTTATCTCAGCCTTCCTAGTAGCTGGGACTATAGGTGCCCACCACAACACCCAGCTGTTTTACAGATATGGCCTCACTCTTGCTCAGGCTGGTCTTGAACCTGTAAATGGGCAGCACCTGTGACTCAGTGGGTAGGACGCCAGCCCCATATACTGAGGGTGGCGGGTTCAAACCCGACCCCGGACAAACTATAAAAAAAAAAAAAAAAAAAAGAAAACCTGTCAAAATGATGAAAATGGATCTCTGTATGGTCGGTAATATTTATAATTACATTTTATAATGATTTAATCCAGCTCATATCAGATTATTACAAAACTCAGAGCACTCAGAATGGTGAACTATGTACATAGTGGGTATTTAGTAAATTTTTTTTTAGTTCAATATTGAACTTTTCTCACATTTCCCGTTAGAAGATACTTAGGTTTGCTTGACTGCATTGCACAAAATCATATTCATTTCATGTTCTTGGAAAATGTTTTGAACTGTGATTTCTGTCTTGAAGGTGCTTTAAAATTGTCAGTTTATTACTCAACTTTTAACAGTTTAGGTAGTTAATTCCTTTCGGTCCACTTTCAATTACAATTCTCACCCTGAGAAAATTAAACCTCATCTGTAGGCAAGCACTGAACAGACTTAAAAGATATTACATTTTCAGATATACTTTCTGTAAATGCTTGCATAAAGCCCCTACTAAGAAGCTAAATGTAAAAACAACTCTTAGAACTATCTTCATTATCTATAATATCAATATCACCGTAGAAGGCTCATTTAATACTTTTGACCGCGGAGTTCCTTTATTTCTTCTTTAGTGATCTTTTCTCCACTCCTCAGCTCAAGAGAATCATGGCCACATCCTAAACCTGTTCATCTTCAGAAGCCTCAGCCGTCACATCCCATTGCAGACTTCCCATTCTCAAACAGTTCGTCCTACCCTTCTAACTTGCTTTAAATCCCCTACTATTAAGAATGTTCAGGCTCTGCGCCTGTGGCTCAAGCAGCTAATGTGCCAGCCACATACAGCCACCTGAGCTGGCAGGTTCAAATCCAGCCCAGGCCTGCCAAACAATGACGCTGCAATCAAAAAGTAGCCGGGCATTGTGGCGGGCACCTGTAGTCCCAGCTACTTGGGA
>NW_003855443.1:0-1988 GCF_000181295.1 Otolemur garnettii | reverse complement strand
GTGCAACCTTGGTGGCTCTTTCCACAGGGCAGGGAGTGGACCTCTTCATGCTTGACCCGGTAGGTACAGAACACAGAGGCATCTATGCTTTGGGGCCCCACAGTCCCCTGTGCTTTAATTCCAGTACACTGGGATAATTTCCTTGTCATTCCTTATACTTGTTGCGGGGGGTGTGTCAGAGAACCTAGTTTGGGTACCCAACACCATGGTCAGAAAAGATGATAGACCTCTGTCCAAATGACAGCATGTTGGGGGAGGGAGGTTCTAGAAAGCCTATTGCCTCAGTTTAGACCCATCCTTAAGGAGTTTATTTTTCGGCTCGGCGCCTGTGACTCAAGCGGCTAAGGCGCCAGCCACATACACCTGAGCTGGTGGGTTCGAATCCAGCCCAGGCTGCCAAACAACAATGATGGCTGCAACCAAAAAACTGCTGGGCTTTGTGGTGGGTGCCTGTGTCCCAGGTACTTGGGAGGTGGAGGCAGGAGAATCGCTTGAGCCCAGGAGTTGGAAGTTGCTGTGAGCTGTGATGCCATGGCACTCCACCCAGGGTGACAGCTTGAAGTTCTGTCTCAAAAAGAAAAAAAAAGAAAAAAGAAGTTTATTTTTCAAAAACAAATTCAACTTCTTTGATTTATGGGAACAAACACCATGATTTGTGAATCTCGCAATGCCACCACCATCCAGGCAGAAACATGGATTCTTTAGAGCAGCGTCACCTGATAGCAACTCTGTGAATTTCACCTTTAAATGCTGGATGCTTTGCCAAGTGTAGTTGGATCTTGTGAAAACTCAAACCGTGCTGACTGAGGCCATTTCAAAGCCTCTGTAGTTACATGCATGGAAGGTCAGTCCTCAATTTAATTCTGATTTACAAATGTTTATTACCATCTATTACACTATTGCACAAAGCACCACTGCCGGCAGTGGCGATACAGCCCTGATCACACAAACTTTCCAGCCTTCGTAGAGTTTGCTTGTTAATACATTCGTAAAATGAAGGGAGTTGGAAGATTTCAAAACAGAACAGTTACCTGACAGAATGGAGTTTGCAGTATGGACACCAGGAACTTTCAAATAGAAATCATTCTACATCTAAACCAAGACCCATTGCTGTGCCAGTTTGCCGATCTCCCAATTTGCCCTTATTCTCAAAGATATTCTATGGTTTATAAATATTACTATCAATAATAAAGTGGCCTCCCTACAATTGTTCTAGAACAACAGCTGTGGTTATATAGTTTTTTAGTTATATAATTTTTTATTTTTTTATTTTATTTTATTCATTTATTTTTATTTAAAAGACAGTCAATCACTCTTAATAGAGGGCCATAGTGTCACAGCTCACAGCAACCTCCAATTCCTGGGCCTAATCAATTCTCTTGCATCAGCCTCCCAAATAGCTGGGATTACAGGCACCTGCCACAACCCCTGGCTATTTTTTTTTTGTTGTTGTTGTTCTTGTTGCAGTTTGGCCAGGGCTGGGTTTGAACCCACCATCCTCGCCATATGGGGCTGGCGCCCTACCCATTGTGCTAAAGTTGCCACTCAGTTATATAGTTTTTAATAAGTGGTAGGAATGTAGATATATGTCCTAAGGGATTTTTAATTTATTGATGCATTTGAACATCACGGCAGCCCTGGAAGGCAGGTGCTACTGTTATTCCCATGTTCAGATGAGAAAAATGAGGGTAAGTAACTTGTCCAAGGTCAAACTGGTGACTTGGGTGTCAGGAGTCACCTCAGGCTATTTTGTGCTTAATCTGTTCCTGAAGTTAAAACACACTACGTGGAGTGCAAGCAAAATATTTCCAAGAACCTTCTGAGCAGTTCTAAAGACAGCAGAGAGGTGCCTTTGACTCAGGGACCCAAAACAAGGAGTCACAGGCACAGAGCCTCAGCTTCCTGCACTCAGCCATGACAAAGGGTCCAGTCTGGACATATGGGGACACCAGAGCTTCTCTGTGATCTTTTCTGATCTGTTTATTTGC
>NW_003855442.1:0-1989 GCF_000181295.1 Otolemur garnettii | reverse complement strand
GTCACAGCTCACAGCAACCTCAAACTCTTGGGCTTAAGTGATTCTCTTGCCTCAGCCTCCCAAGTAGCTGGGACTACAGGCTCCTGCCACAATGCTGGGCTATTTTTCTGTTGCTGTTGTCGTTGTTGCTTTTTAGCAGGCCCGGGCTGGGTTTGAGCCTGCCAGCCTGGGTGTATGGGGCCGGCGCCCTAACCTCTGAGCTATGGGCACTGAGCCTTTTTTTTTCTTCTTAAATAACAAATGTAACCTGGTTTGCTTTAGATTCTAGTATATGTAACTCGAAGATAAAAAACATAAAGAAATTCCATACACAGAACTATAGTGACTTCTCAATTGTTTGGAACCCTGTTTTCTTTTTTTAAAAAGAGCAGTGATTGGAACAATGCTGAAGATGGGTTTGCAGGGGACAGTGGGACAGAATTTGCGTCAGCTGCTGTATGGGCTTACCTGAGTTGCCTCAGTATGTCTCTGGGACTCTTCCAGAACAGAACGGACAGGATGTGCCGCCTGGGGAATCTGCCCATTGAGCTGGGCAGTGCCTGTTTTCAGTCCTGAGAGGGAAGAAGAGAGAAAAGAAGTTGAGTGAAAATACAAAGCAGTTTATATCTCTAAAGCAGCGATTTTCAACTGGTGTGCCACAGCACACTGCTGTGCCATGAACATTTTTTTGTTTTTTTTTTTGAGACAGAGCCTCAAGCTGTCCCCCTGGGTAGAGTGCTGTGACATCACAGCTCACAATAACCTCCAGCTCCTGGGCTTAGGTGATTCTCTTGCCTCAGCCTCCCGAGTAGCTGAGACTACAGGTGCCCGCCACAACGCCTGGCTATTTTTTTGTTGCAGTTTGGCCAGGGCCGAGTTGGAACCCTCCACCCTCAGTATATGGGGCCGGTGCCCTACTCACTGAGCCACAGGCGTCACCCTGGTCTGTAATCTTAGTTTACCTATTCTTAACAGTGAAATTGGCTGATTACTCAGTTGTTACTGTGTCACAGGTTGTGATGAGATCAAATGAGATACCTATGTGGGTTCTGAAAGGTAAAATCATGACGCATATGCTTTTGGTAGAAACCAGAACACCAAATTGGGCTAAATCTAACAGGCACAGGCCTCACTCTGCCAACAGTGGAATACATCATAGTTTATATTTGTATAATGCAACTTCTCCAGAAATTTCAGACAGCTGAATTGAATCCTTTTGTCTTAGTGATAATTATCATTCCAATTGACATTTTACCAGGCTTCCATTTTGTTTCTTCCTCTGCTTAATAACTTCATACCACTGAGGATTAAATTTAGAAGTTTTTTTCCCCCCCCTAACAAAGTGCCTTATTTCTATTTTATTTAGTTTATTTACTTACAATAAGCTAATTCGCTGGTGATTTTTTTTTTTTTTTTCCTGAACAGGCAGCAGAGAATCGGTGCTCACTCATAGCTAAGTGATTTCTATTCTGGGATTCTTTAATTTCTTTTGGCATTTTTAAATGCTTCCCTTCAATCGACATTTTTAGAAATAACGAAAATAACAATAATAATGAAGCTGAGTGTTCATTACAAGATGAGATATGAGAACGTTAGAGAAATACACCTTTTAAAGGTCTGCAGTGGTGTTCAAAAATTATAAGTACAATAAATATCAAGATTTAATTGTTTCTACTACTGGCTGATGGACAGAATGACGGAGTGAATGAAGTGAGAGAAAAATCACGTTGCCTGTAATAGCTGGGTGATTTGCAGATGTCATAGTAATTTAGGGTCGTTTTTCATCACACATAGGAAATATTCACAGAACTTATATAGTCAACTATAAACTGGATTAATAACTAAATTACAATTATTAGCTACAATTTTTATTTATTATGTATTTATTTTTGAGACAGAGTTGCCCTGGGTGGAGTGCTGTGCTGTCACAGCTCACAGCAACCTCAAACTCTTGGGCTTAAGTGATTCTCTTGCCTCAGCCTCCCAAGTAGCTGGGACTACAGGCTCCTG
>NW_003855441.1:0-1989 GCF_000181295.1 Otolemur garnettii | reverse complement strand
CCTCCCAAGTAGCTGGGACCACAGGCGCCTGCCACAACGCCTGGCTATTTTTTGGTTGCAGCCGTCATTGTTGTTTGGTGGGCCCAGGCTGGATTACAACCCGCCACCTTGGGTGTATGTGGCTGGTGCCTTAGCCACTTGAGCCACAGGCTCCAAGCCCTGAACACTTTTTAAATTATGAGTGAGCAAAAACTTTTATTTTCTACAGAGACTATACCACCTAAAACACAACTTCAGAACTCCGACATTCCCCTTTCCATAATCTACTTTATCTTTTTATCTTTTTCTTTCAAAAGGTGGAAGAATAATCTGCACTTGCTTTTACAGACTTTCTACATTCTCATCCCACAGAGTAATCTGGAAAGTTCCATGGGTTCCCACTTTTCTGCATCTAAAGCTTAAAGGTCCTTCAAGTTCAGACTCTATTTCAACATAGATCTGAGGCCTGGCTTGCTCTTCCCAGTGCTAGAAGTGTTGATATCTTTGTGCAGCCTCTGCCCTTGACCCTCAGGGCTTCCCCAGCCTTCAGGTGTCTGTCCATAAGAGAATCTGACCCAGTATTCCGGTTTCAGCAGCCCAAGGTAGCAGATCAGCTGAGCCATTGGGCTGGGCTTGCAGGAGCTAACATGGTACCTGGGAAACCCATGGGGCCCAACACAGCCCACTGATGCCAAATGTGTGGGGAGGGATAAAAATGGCTGAAGAATAAAAATAACCCAAGGTGACAGCCTTCCACCAGCTCAGGCTCCAAATGCCACACTGTGGGCTGGAGGCAGGAAAGAGTCCAGCACCACTCAGGAGATGACAAGGTTAGGAGCCAGTCCTCTATGTCCTGTGAGTGGCCCTTCCACAGTCTCACTCCCAAGGGACCACCGTTACAGTCTGGAGTATGTACTTTCTTTTTTTTTTTTTTTTTTTGAGACAGAGCCTCAAGCTATCCCCCTGGGTAGAGTGCCATGGCATCACGCTCACAGCAATCTCCAACTCCTGGGCTCAAGTGAGTCTCCTGCCTCAGCCTCCCAAGTAACTGGGACTACAGGCGCCCGCCACAACGCCCGGGCCATTTTTTGGTTGCAGCCATCATTGTTGTTTGGTGGGCCCGGGCTGGGGATTCAAACCCGCCACCTTAGGTGTACGTGGCTGGCGCCTTAGCTGCTTGAGCCACAGGCGCCCAGCCTGGTATGTACTTTCACATGTTTTGTTTTGTTTTCCTTTTTTGAGACGGAGTCTCACTCTGTCCCCCTGGGTAGAGTGCAATGGAATCATAGCTCACAGCAACCTCAAATTCCTGAGCTCAAGTGATCCTCCTGCCTCAGCCTCCCGAGCAGCTGAGACTACAGGAGCCCATCACAAGATCCAGCTACTTTTTCTTTAGGAAAGAAGTCTCTCTCTTGCCCAGGCTGGTCTTGTCTGAAACTCCTGAGCCCAAGGGATCCTTCTTTCTTGTCCTCCCAGAATGCAAGGATTACAGGCGTGAGCCACCAAGCCTAGTCCTTCACATGTTTTAGCCCCTCTATAAAATTAATTTTTGCCGGGCATGCTGGCTCACACCTGCAATCCTGGCACTCTGGGAGGCCAAATCAGGGAGGATCCCTTGAGCTTATGAGTTAGAGACCAGCCTGGGCAAAATCGAGACCCTGTCTCTACTAAAAATAGGAAAACTAGCCCCATGTTGTGGCAGACACCTGTAGTCCCAGCTACTTGGGAGGCTGAGGCAAGAGGATCATTTAAGCCCAAGAGTTTGAGGTTGCTGTGAGCTAGGGTGATGCCATGGCACTCTAGACTGGGCAACAGGGTAGGGCGCCAGTCACATATACCAAGGCTGGAGGGTTTGAACCCAGCCCGGGCCAGCTGAAATCAACAATGACAACTGCAACAACAAAAAAATAGCCAGGCATTGTGGCAGGTACCTGTAGTCCCAGCTACTTGGGAGGCTGAAGCAAGAGAATCACTTGAGCCCAAGAGTTTAATGTTGCTGTGAGCTGTGAC
>NW_003855440.1:0-1989 GCF_000181295.1 Otolemur garnettii | reverse complement strand
AAAAAAAAAAAAAAAAAAAGTTCAAGAGAAATAATCATTTAAAATACAATCATTTTCCAAAGAGCTTTACTGCAATTTCATGCAAGGCTTTCAAGAGTTTTCCATTGTGTGGTTGTGGTGTGACAGCAAAGCCAAGGGAATTGAGCAAGGATCTTTCTCCCCACAACCCTCCCATCCAGCCCCACCACCCTCTTCACCCACTACCCACCCATGACTCAATCCAGGTAGCTCTTTTCAACAACACTTGTTAATCTTGTTCAATTTTAAGTACCTCTTGGTTTTATGAACCATGCTCATTTTCCCTTCCAGCCCTCATTGACCTTGCTATCTTTGTGTGGCTTGAATGTTATTTCATGAAAGAAGTGTACAGTTAATTCTAGAACAATACCAAGCTGAAGAATATGTGTGTGGGTTACATGGCAGGGAAGAGGCACAGGACAAGGGTCCATACTGAATGCCCATTGGGTGCATTTTAGACCTACCGATGGCCAAATATCTTTTACAGATTGAATTTTTGGTGACTGGCTATTGTGGTTTTGTCTTTGCTTTTTAGGAAAGGAAACTGTATTTGTCCTGTGGTTGGGTTAGCTGAGTGGAGATGCATCATACATGGAAGCAGAAAATGAATTTAACTGGTCCAGCCACAGCGGACAGGAACCTAGCAGTATCTATAAAACTACATGTACTAGATGTGTGTACTTTATTATCCAGCAATTTCACCCTGAGTGGTCAGATGCTTCAACTTTTCACAAAAACACGTTTTCTGTTCTTTTTTTTTTTTGGTGAGTGTAGCACTCTGTGAAACAGTTCATCTTTTGATACTGAATCCAGATCTTGGAAGAGACAAGCAATCTTGGAATTGGAAGGCAAGGGAGCAGAAGTAGCTTCTAAATGCAATGACCAAGGATTAAATATAAGCACCTCAAAATCCTGAAATAATCACTTTTTTCTTTTTGTTTTAGTTGACACATAATAATTGTGTGTATTTGTGTACTACAGAATGATATTTCATTCAGAAAAACGCAAATCAAAACCACAATGAAATATCATCTCACCCCAGTTAGAATGACTGTTGGTGGGAATGACTGTTGGTGGGAATTCCTGTTGGTGGGAATGTAAGTTAGCACAGCTATTATGAAAAACAGCATGGAGGTTTCTCAAAAATAGAACTACCATGTGATCTACGTTTTTTTGTGCTCCCTGGTCTGGGCCTTATTTTCACTGGGTCCCACTAACTATGTCCAGCTGAGAAATGACTGCAGAAAGATAGTTAGGGCAGAATCATGAAAGGGCCAGGAAGGAACATATAGGATTTCAAGACTCCTCCTCTCCCTCCACCACGGCTGCAGGCCACGTGGAGGCTAGCCCACCACTGTCCACACTTCTTCCTGCTTCTGCCTTCCTAAGGGCTGCTGGGTTATGGAAAATCTTTTCAATGAAATGCTCGAGTTCAGAAATAAGTAATTTATTCCCACCTCAAATGCAAACTGCTTACTCCAGGAAACAGCTAGGTTCCTCTGAACCCATGCTCATTCTCCTGATATCAGAAATACAGTGTGCTCTAGATATGCTGTATCTCTTTACATTCTCCCAATCCAGTTTAGTGAGGTGAGTTTGAGCATCTGCCTCGCAAGATCTGTATTTGGTATCATGAGTTCTCTTTTAGTTGCTCTACATTACTTTTTAAACACCTTGTATTTACTTTGCTTTATGAATTATTTAGAGTATTGTTATGCTGTGGGCTATAAGGCAAGTTTCTAAACTGGTTTTATATGTTATGAAAATGGGCAAATGAATAAATCATGTTCAAATGTCCACAGGAGGACGGGTGTCGGGTTTGAATCCCCAGCCCGGACCCGCCAAAACAACAATGACGGCTGCAACCAAAAAATAGCCGGGCGTTGTGGCAGGTGCCTGTGGTCCCAGCTACTTGGGAGGCAGAGGCAGGAGACTTGCTTGAGCCCAGGAGTTGGAGGTTGCTGTGAGCTG
>NW_003855439.1:0-1989 GCF_000181295.1 Otolemur garnettii | reverse complement strand
GTCACAGCTCACAGCAACATTAAACTCTTGGGCTCAAGTGATTCTCTTGCTTCAGCCTCCCAAGTAGCTGGGACTACAGGTACCTGCCACAATGCCTGGCTATTTTTTTGTTGTTGCAGTTGTCATTGTTGATTTCAGCTGGCCCGGGCTGGGTTCAAACCCTCCAGCCTTGGTATATGTGACTGGCGCCCTACCCTGTTGCCCAGTCTAGAGTGCCATGGCATCACCCTAGCTCACAGCAACCTCAAACTCTTGGGCTTAAATGATCCTCTTGCCTCAGCCTCCCAAGTAGCTGGGACTACAGGTGTCTGCCACAACATGGGGCTAGTTTTCCTATTTTTAGTAGAGACAGGGTCTCGATTTTGCCCAGGCTGGTCTCTAACTCATAAGCTCAAGGGATCCTCCCTGATTTGGCCTCCCAGAGTGCCAGGATTGCAGGTGTGAGCCAGCATGCCCGGCAAAAATTAATTTTATAGAGGGGCTAAAACATGTGAAGGACTAGGCTTGGTGGCTCACGCCTGTAATCCTTGCATTCTGGGAGGACAAGAAAGAAGGATCCCTTGGGCTCAGGAGTTTCAGACAAGACCAGCCTGGGCAAGAGAGAGACTTCTTTCCTAAAGAAAAAGTAGCTGGATCTTGTGATGGGCTCCTGTAGTCTCAGCTGCTCGGGAGGCTGAGGCAGGAGGATCACTTGAGCTCAGGAATTTGAGGTTGCTGTGAGCTATGATTCCATTGCACTCTACCCAGGGGGACAGAGTGAGACTCCGTCTCAAAAAAGGAAAACAAAACAAAACATGTGAAAGTACATACCAGGCTGGGCGCCTGTGGCTCAAGCAGCTAAGGCGCCAGCCACGTACACCTAAGGTGGCGGGTTTGAATCCCCAGCCCGGGCCCACCAAACAACAATGATGGCTGCAACCAAAAAATGGCCCGGGCGTTGTGGCGGGCGCCTGTAGTCCCAGTTACTTGGGAGGCTGAGGCAGGAGACTCACTTGAGCCCAGGAGTTGGAGATTGCTGTGAGCGTGATGCCATGGCACTCTACCCAGGGGGATAGCTTGAGGCTCTGTCTCAAAAAAAAAAAAAAAAAAAGAAAGTACATACTCCAGACTGTAACGGTGGTCCCTTGGGAGTGAGACTGTGGAAGGGCCACTCACAGGACATAGAGGACTGGCTCCTAACCTTGTCATCTCCTGAGTGGTGCTGGACTCTTTCCTGCCTCCAGCCCACAGTGTGGCATTTGGAGCCTGAGCTGGTGGAAGGCTGTCACCTTGGGTTATTTTTATTCTTCAGCCATTTTTATCCCTCCCCACACATTTGGCATCAGTGGGCTGTGTTGGGCCCCATGGGTTTCCCAGGTACCATGTTAGCTCCTGCAAGCCCAGCCCAATGGCTCAGCTGATCTGCTACCTTGGGCTGCTGAAACCGGAATACTGGGTCAGATTCTCTTATGGACAGACACCTGAAGGCTGGGGAAGCCCTGAGGGTCAAGGGCAGAGGCTGCACAAAGATATCAACACTTCTAGCACTGGGAAGAGCAAGCCAGGCCTCAGATCTATGTTGAAATAGAGTCTGAACTTGAAGGACCTTTAAGCTTTAGATGCAGAAAAGTGGGAACCCATGGAACTTTCCAGATTACTCTGTGGGATGAGAATGTAGAAAGTCTGTAAAAGCAAGTGCAGATTATTCTTCCACCTTTTGAAAGAAAAAGATAAAAAGATAAAGTAGATTATGGAAAGGGGAATGTCGGAGTTCTGAAGTTGTGTTTTAGGTGGTATAGTCTCTGTAGAAAATAAAAGTTTTTGCTCACTCATAATTTAAAAAGTGTTCAGGGCTTGGAGCCTGTGGCTCAAGTGGCTAAGGCACCAGCCACATACACCCAAGGTGGCGGGTTGTAATCCAGCCTGGGCCCACCAAACAACAATGACGGCTGCAACCAAAAAATAGCCAGGCGTTGTGGCAGGCGCCTGTGGTCCCAGCTACTTGGGAGG
>NW_003855438.1:0-1989 GCF_000181295.1 Otolemur garnettii | reverse complement strand
GACTACTTTCAGCCTCTTGGGCATTTCAGATGAAAATATAAAGGCAAAAATCCCAATGTTTCTCCATTATTAATCTACCACCCAGCCAGCTACCATGACCAAAGCACTCAATACGGGTCAGACAGGATCTCTGCTTCAAGGCAAGTTTCACTCCTAGTTGATCTGACTGTGGCATTTGACAGTCTCCTTTTAGTGTATTTCACAAATAAAACCATACCCTGGTTCTCTTCCTACTCTCATATCCTTTCAATTTCCTTCACTGGATTTTTTTTTTTCCTGAAAACCTTTAAAATTGGGTGTTGACATGGAGGTGAGTCATGGGGCTTCGGCTCATCCTCCATCTCATCCCTGGGGGATTATGTCCTTTTCAGCTACCACTTTGATTGCCTACTCCTTATCACCACCTCAGGCTTTACTCTGAAGCCCTTGCCTGCTATTTAGTGCTGGCTTCTAAACATCTTTGACTCAAATGATCCATGGACACCACCATGTTCAAAGCAGAACACATTGTCCCACTACATTTTGATACAAGCAGCCATCTGCATTAAAACCTTAAAAATCACTTAGGCAATTGAATATTCTCTCTTTTTAGACATATCTTAAATTTATCCTCTTTTTTTATATCTTCACTGCCGCTGCCTTAGGAGAAGGGGAGCTAACATTTTGTGTAATTCCTACTGGTCCCTGATCCAAGTCATCTGGGGACTTTAAGTCCTCTATACCCTATCTGAGAATCTTGGGGAGTACATGAATACTTTCTCCAGGTAATTCCAATGTGCCCTCAAGTCTGGTACATACAATGTAAGGTGCTTTACATACATTATTTCAATTAATCCTGATGGCAACCCTTAGAGACAGGTACTTTTAACCCCATTTATGAGGGGGAAAACTCAGCCTCAGAGATGCTAAGTGATTTGGCTACTAAGAAACAGAGTCAACATTTAGCTGACTTCGAAATCTGTGCCATCCAGAATTTCTTGCCACTAATTCTCCACTTACTTACCTAGTGATTCCCACACTTCAACTTGCGTAAGTTGTAGGAGGGAATTTTTTTTTTTTAATGCAGATTTTGGAGCAAAATCCACAGAAATTCTGAGTCTATTGAATTGCATTGAAACCCAGCCATGTGCATTTTAACAAGCACCCAGAGGATTCTCAAACAGGCAACTAGGAACGTGCTGTGAGGAAAACTGGGTACTTCATCAACTTCAGTAACAATTTTATTTTCCCCGAAAAGCAAACAGAATCATATGCATATTCTAGCTAACTATTTAACAGCTCCCAATTACTTGTGGCATCTCCTGTCTCTTCCTCCTGTGCATTCTGTGACCAAGTTGAGCATTTTCATATTGTCAAGTCTTTGCGAACGCTGTGGCCCTTACTTGGAGAAATTGAAACTGTTCAAATCCACCTGCTGTCACCCTCCACCCCCTCCCTCACCCAGTGAATTAGTGGCTCTGTCCTGTGGCTCCCTAACACCAAGGACATCCCCCCTTTAGCATTTCTATGCTGTACAGCAACTTCTTAACTCACTGACCCCCCAAATATTCGTGATGATAATTCCTCTTTGTAGCGTCCACGCTAGCACAGCCCCTTAGGAAGTATTGGCAGATTAAAAAAACAGGCTCAATCCATTGATTTTTGACAGATAATCCCCAAAGCTTAAACATTCTGCGGATACATTTTCATACATGTTAATGAAACATCGTCACCTGTCACCTATCTCAATCTTTTGGCATTTCATAGACATATAACCTTCAAGAGGAAGAAGGGATTTTGAAGGTCATCTTAGGTAACCTCCTCATTTTGCAGATGGGAAATAAAAAGTGGGAGGAATTAAGTGACTTTCCCAATTTTACTCTGTGTGTTCAGTGGAGACCTGGAAGCTTTTCTTTCTCTGGTCCAGTTCTTTTTTCTCTTCTCTTTATCATTCTTTTTTCTCTTTCTTCCTTTATCCTGGTACAATATGTATTTGAACTCCCACTCAGT
>NW_003855437.1:0-1989 GCF_000181295.1 Otolemur garnettii | reverse complement strand
GACTACTTTCAGCCTCTTGGGCATTTCAGATGAAAATATAAAGGCAAAAATCCCAATGTTTCTCCATTATTAATCTACCACCCAGCCAGCTACCATGACCAAAGCACTCAATACGGGTCAGACAGGATCTCTGCTTCAAGGCAAGTTTCACTCCTAGTTGATCTGACTGTGGCATTTGACAGTCTCCTTTTAGTGTATTTCACAAATAAAACCATACCCTGGTTCTCTTCCTACTCTCATATCCTTTCAATTTCCTTCACTGGATTTTTTTTTTTCCTGAAAACCTTTAAAATTGGGTGTTGACATGGAGGTGAGTCATGGGGCTTCGGCTCATCCTCCATCTCATCCCTGGGGGATTATGTCCTTTTCAGCTACCACTTTGATTGCCTACTCCTTATCACCACCTCAGGCTTTACTCTGAAGCCCTTGCCTGCTATTTAGTGCTGGCTTCTAAACATCTTTGACTCAAATGATCCATGGACACCACCATGTTCAAAGCAGAACACATTGTCCCACTACATTTTGATACAAGCAGCCATCTGCATTAAAACCTTAAAAATCACTTAGGCAATTGAATATTCTCTCTTTTTAGACATATCTTAAATTTATCCTCTTTTTTTATATCTTCACTGCCGCTGCCTTAGGAGAAGGGGAGCTAACATTTTGTGTAATTCCTACTGGTCCCTGATCCAAGTCATCTGGGGACTTTAAGTCCTCTATACCCTATCTGAGAATCTTGGGGAGTACATGAATACTTTCTCCAGGTAATTCCAATGTGCCCTCAAGTCTGGTACATACAATGTAAGGTGCTTTACATACATTATTTCAATTAATCCTGATGGCAACCCTTAGAGACAGGTACTTTTAACCCCATTTATGAGGGGGAAAACTCAGCCTCAGAGATGCTAAGTGATTTGGCTACTAAGAAACAGAGTCAACATTTAGCTGACTTCGAAATCTGTGCCATCCAGAATTTCTTGCCACTAATTCTCCACTTACTTACCTAGTGATTCCCACACTTCAACTTGCGTAAGTTGTAGGAGGGAATTTTTTTTTTTTAATGCAGATTTTGGAGCAAAATCCACAGAAATTCTGAGTCTATTGAATTGCATTGAAACCCAGCCATGTGCATTTTAACAAGCACCCAGAGGATTCTCAAACAGGCAACTAGGAACGTGCTGTGAGGAAAACTGGGTACTTCATCAACTTCAGTAACAATTTTATTTTCCCCGAAAAGCAAACAGAATCATATGCATATTCTAGCTAACTATTTAACAGCTCCCAATTACTTGTGGCATCTCCTGTCTCTTCCTCCTGTGCATTCTGTGACCAAGTTGAGCATTTTCATATTGTCAAGTCTTTGCGAACGCTGTGGCCCTTACTTGGAGAAATTGAAACTGTTCAAATCCACCTGCTGTCACCCTCCACCCCCTCCCTCACCCAGTGAATTAGTGGCTCTGTCCTGTGGCTCCCTAACACCAAGGACATCCCCCCTTTAGCATTTCTATGCTGTACAGCAACTTCTTAACTCACTGACCCCCCAAATATTCGTGATGATAATTCCTCTTTGTAGCGTCCACGCTAGCACAGCCCCTTAGGAAGTATTGGCAGATTAAAAAAACAGGCTCAATCCATTGATTTTTGACAGATAATCCCCAAAGCTTAAACATTCTGCGGATACATTTTCATACATGTTAATGAAACATCGTCACCTGTCACCTATCTCAATCTTTTGGCATTTCATAGACATATAACCTTCAAGAGGAAGAAGGGATTTTGAAGGTCATCTTAGGTAACCTCCTCATTTTGCAGATGGGAAATAAAAAGTGGGAGGAATTAAGTGACTTTCCCAATTTTACTCTGTGTGTTCAGTGGAGACCTGGAAGCTTTTCTTTCTCTGGTCCAGTTCTTTTTTCTCTTCTCTTTATCATTCTTTTTTCTCTTTCTTCCTTTATCCTGGTACAATATGTATTTGAACTCCCACTCAGT
>NW_003855436.1:0-1990 GCF_000181295.1 Otolemur garnettii | reverse complement strand
TTTTGGGGGGGACAATTACTTGGCTTTTGTAAGTCCCCGTTCTTTTTTGTTAACTGCCTGAAAATCCTTTTTAACCTGTATTTTAAAATGAGAAGAAAAGAGAAGGTTTAATTGACAAGAATACAATATGTGGCCTGGAATCTCTTGTGGTGCCAGAAGCCAGGAGATTCTCAGAGAAGCATGTGGGCATGTCACCAGCACACAGGAACCAACTCGAAAGGTCCCTGATGGCAGAGGCTAGGACAATGTGAACAAATAAATAAATGATGTATTGTATGTCAGAGGATAAATGAAATATCCATGCACTCGTGCTGGGAGAATAAATATTTGAATAAATTAATGAATGAAAAGCTCTGCCTAAAGAAGAATCTGTAATTAATAAATGTAGGAGGAATTAGGGAAATGGAAAATCACCACTAGGCAGGCAGCGGAAAAAGAATTGTCACAGGCAGGATCCATCAATAAACGCTAAACTTTGTAGGCAAATGTTTGACGTAGTCAAAGGCATAGTCTCCAACTGCCTTCCCCTAAGATATTAATTAAAACATAAAAAAAAAAAAAAAAAACCAGTAACTTTGCAATGCGGAAACCTGGCAGGCACCACTTTTCCCAAGAGAACAAGGGTAACATTCATAGGTAATAAGACACAGTTTCACCTGAGAGGATGTGCTGAGTAGGACACGGTATCACTTCTGTGGTATTCTTGCCAAAAACACGGAATCTCAATCTAATCGTGAGAAAACATCACATCCATCCAAAGTGAGGGACAGTCTATGTGCCCCGGTCATAAAAAACAAGGAAAGACTGTGGAACTCTTGCAGGTTGGAGGAGACCAAGGAGACAGGACAACTAAATGCAATGTAGGATCTTGAGTTAGATTTTTGAGCAGGAAAAAAGGAAGAACCGGTGAGCTTCAACTAAGGTGACTTAGTTAACAATACTGTACCAGAGTTAGATCTGTGTGTTGGTAGTTGTAGAATGTTAACACGAGGGGATCCTGGCAGAGAGGCTGCGTAGGGACAAGGTATATTATTTTTACAGCATTTAATTTAGTCTGAAATTGTTTAAAAATAAAAAGTAGTATATATATATGTGGGTTGATTAAACACTGCTTTTCTCTTTTGGGGTGTAGTCTATGCTGCTGTTAGCTCTTCTTATCTCAGTCAATAAAGAACAGGCTGCTTAGCTTTTCATGCACTTTTAAGCTAAACTTGCATTTGGACTTTGAAAACAATAAGAGTAGCAACCACAACCAAAAAAAAGCTAGACCTTTCTAAATTTCTTATATATTATCCATAAATATGCAACATGGTGGGTTGTTTTTTTTTGTTTGTTTGTTTTTTTTTTTTTTTTTGCCTACCCAGGAAAACTAAGAAGGAAGTTACAGTTCAGAATTTTTTATGGTTGCTCTAATGTTCTTTAGAAGTTTTCCAGAAACTGATAAAAATATGATGAAGGACATCATACATCCCTCCCTAAATGGGGAAAATCCACCCCCTTTTGCTTTGAGAATGATGATGACTTATTCTGTGGTGGTGGTATTGTGTCAGTAGCTTTGCTGGGAGAGGATTGAGGCTAAGAAAGTGGAACTACAGATGCAGAAATGACAGAAGCCTCCAGGGCTATGCAGATCTTGACCTAATCACCCTATGTAATAGCTCCACTGGGTTTGCTCCAATTGCCCCCTGTACTGTCGGGCATTCTGGTACCAACTGCTGCACTTTGGAGAACTGCCTTACTGGCCGGGAGTTGCAGCATGTCTGGAGGGCAGCAGTCCAATTAGGTGACAACTAGAGCCTTGTTCTTGTGCACTGTTTATCTGTTACCAGTAAGTAAAGATGTAAACACCAACAGGTGCATCTCAGCAGGAACTGATTTTGCCTCCTCTCCCCCCGGGGACATTTGACAATATTTGGAGACATTTGGGACTATCAGTACTGGGGAGTTGGAACTGGCGTTTAGTAGGTAGAGGCCAAGGATGATAGTCAAC
>NW_003855435.1:0-1990 GCF_000181295.1 Otolemur garnettii | reverse complement strand
AGAAACTTTTCAGCTTAATTAAGTCCCATTTGTTAATTTTTGTTGTTGTGATGGCCACTGAAATCTTTGTTGTAAAATCTTTCCCCACTCCAACATCATCAAGAGTTTTTCCCATACTTTCTTATAAGATTTTTTATCATTTTTGTCTTAGATTTAAGTCTCTTATCCATCTTGAGTCAATTTTCGTAAGGGATAAAATGTGTGGGTTGAGTTTCAGTCTTTTACATGGGGTTATCCAGTTCTCCCAACACCATTTGTTGAACAGGGATTCTTTCCCCCACTGTATGGTTTGTTTAGTTCATCAAAGATCAGATGGCAGGTAGAGACTAGTTTTACCTCTTGGTTTTCTATTCTGTTCCATATGTCTATGCCTTTAGTTTGTGACAATACCATGCTGTTTTGATTACTGTTGATTGTAATATAGCCTAAAGTCTGGTAGGGTGATGCCTCAGACATTTTTTTCTTTTTTTATTTTTAAGACTAGCCTTAGCTATATGAGATTTTTTTCTGGTTCCATACAAGATAAAGTGCTATTTTTTTTCAGTTCTTCAAAATATGATGTTGGTTCTTTAATGGGGATTACACTGAATCTGTAGATTGCTTTGGGTCAAACAGACATTTTAGCAATGTGATTCTTCCCAGCCAAGAGCATGGTATGTTCTTCCATTTGTTAGTGACTTCTGCAGTTTCTTTTCTTAGGGTTTCATAATTCTCTTTGAAAAGATCTTTCATCTCTTTTGTTATGTATATTACTAAGGATTTCATTTTCTTTGAAGTTACTATAAAGGGTATCATGTCCTTGATTTGGTTCTTATCTTGTCTTTTATCGGCATATACAAAAGCTATTGATTTGTGGACATTGGTTTTATACCCTGATTTTCTTTCCTGATGACTTCCCAGAGTTTTGTGGTTGAATCACTGGGGTTTTCTGAGCATAACATTGTATCATCAGCAAAGAGGTAGAGTTTTACCTCCTCTGTCCCCATTCAGATGCCCTTTATATTCTTCTCTTGCCAGATTGCAATGGCTAGAACTTCCATAACTATGTTTATTCAGTTTAAGAAATGTGCTTCCTATGCCTATTTTCTTAAGTGTTCTTGTTAGAAAAGGATGCTGAATTTTATCAAATGCTTTTTATGCATTCTATCTATTGAGAGAATCGTATGGTCTTTGCTTTTGCTTTTGTTTATATGGTGTGTTACATTTATGGATTTGTGTATGTTAAGCCAACCTTGAATCCCCTGGATGAAGCCTACTTGATTGTGATGTATGATTTTTTTAATGGGTAGCTGCAGTCTCCTAGCTAAGATTCTGTTGAGTATTTTACATTGATATTCATTAGTGAAATTGGTCTGTAGTTTTCCTTTTTGGGTTGGGTCCTTTCCTGGTTTTGGAATAAAGGTGATGTTTGCTTCATAGAACAAGTTGGAGAGGTTCCTTCCTTTTCAATGTTTTGGAATAGGTTCTACAGTATAGGTACAGCTCATCTTTGAAAGCGTGATGGAATTCTGATGTTTAGCCATCCGGTCCTGGGCTTTGTTATTATCATTGTTGTTGTCGGAAGCTTTTTAATTATTTCTGCAATCTTAGTGTTTGATATTGGTCTCTTCAAGAGATCTATTTCTTTCTGATTAAGTCTTGAATGGTGTAAGTCAAGATATAGGTCCATTTCCTCCACATTGTCAAATCTCTGGGCATAGAGTTTTGATAGGAATCAGAAATAACGTCTTATATCTCTGTGGTATCAGTTGTTATTTCCTCCTTTCAATTTCTCATTGGGGTTATTAAAAATTTTACTTTTCTATTTTGGGTTAATCTGGCCAATGGCTTATAAATTTTATTTATCTTTTCAAAGAACCAACTTTTTGTTTCATTAATTTTCTGAATGATTCCTTTGTTTTCCATTTCTGATTTAATTTTGGTTATTTCTTTTCTTCTGCTAGGTTTTAGATTGGACTTTTCTTCCTTTTTCATTTCTTTGAGATAATTT
>NW_003855434.1:0-1991 GCF_000181295.1 Otolemur garnettii | reverse complement strand
CTGCCCACAACCCTGGGGAGGTGAATCAGAAATTCTGCCTAGGAGAAAGATGTCATAAGACGAGATTGCACTAAAGCTCACCCCAAAGGAACTGGCTTATTTTTAAGAGAAGTCGGCAAGTTCAAGACAAAGACCCTCCAACAAGATGGAGATTTGGGTGGGGAGCTATAAAAGGAAGCTGGGAGCCAGGTAGTTTACCAGAGAGAATCTTTACTAGTGAATGAGATTATCAAGGATTATGCTTTGTGATCAGAAAAACATCCCCAAATAGGCTCAAAAATTACTCATGAAATGAAGTCATAATTTAATTGGATCAGAGGACGGAACAATTTATGTTAGGTTAGGTTTATTTAGGTTAGAAAAAAAAAGAGAAATCATCTGGAGATTGGGGAAATTTACAAACATGTGAACGTAAACGTCACACTCTTAAGTAACCTATGGGCCAAAGAAGAAATCCCGTTATTAGAAATCGCATATCAACCGCACATTAATATTAGAGATGGAAAGTTAGAAATACCTTTGGAATGATTATAAAGACAGACAATATAACATAAAGGATGAATAAAATGTGGTACATTCATGCAGGGGGATAGTTTTTAATCAATAAAAAAGGATGAGTATGCACACATGGTATAACCTAAATGAACCTTGAAAATATTATGCTAATGAAAGAAGCCAATCACAAAAGACCAGGCCGGGTAGGATTCTGTCTATATGACATGGCCACGGTATGGAAATGTACAGAGACAAAAAGTAGATTAGTGGTTACCTGGTTGTCGGGGTCTGCTTCGGATACCACTTGTCAGGGCCCGGGACTGGCCAGGTCTCTCTCGCCAGGCTTCGGTGGGTTCCAGACACGGACCGCTAAGCTACCTTGCTCAGGAACAGTTTCTCTTAGGTGCTTGAGGGCTATCTACCCCAGCTGGAGAGAGAGAGAGAGTCTTAGAGAGAGTGAAGCAGTCTTCTTAGAATAGATAGCTCTCAGTCTTTAGCAGAGCTTGGTAATCTTCAGCAGAGAGACACCGTGCTGGCGTTCCGCAGGCAGGAGAGGAGACAGAGTCAGAGTCAGAGTAAGCGTGTCCGTGATAGAATGCGCATGCTTTGTGACTGCCTTCTCCTCCAGCCTAATACAAGGCTGAGCTCGTGCCTCTCAACACCACAGGTGTAGAGACTGCCAATCCACCAATGCTCTCATCTCGCGAGCTCTCATGCTTGTTAGAACTAAATCTCTCTCCGTGCCCTTTCCACCAAGGTGTTCCATTACAGGTATTTCCTATAACTCTCACTCCTCCTAGCCATAGGCTATACGGGCTGCTACACCTAGTGCTGGAAGTATCGGGAAAACATGGGAGTGAATGCTACTGGGTACAAAATTTCTCTTTGGGGAAATCAAAACGCTCTAAAATTTATTGTGAAGATAGTCATGTGACTCTGAATAGGCAAAAAAATCATTGAATTATACATTTTAAATATTTGAATTGATTGGCTTTAAAATAATTCTTCAAGGGAAACACTGAGTTAAATCTCAAAATTTCGTGACTATATTAGCATAGATAGTGATTCTTCTAAACAGCTCAAAATGATGATTAACCTTAGAAATTTGTCTTTTATAATACACATACTTATTCTGGCTTTCTGAGGTTTATTTTTAAACCAAGGCGTTGAATCAATTAAGATTTACCAGCTAGAGTATTAAAAAATAATTAGTAAGAAACATTATGAAAACAAAGAAATGAATTTTGGCTTTCAATTGTTTAATGTTGTTACAACGAAGGAAATGAAGTGAATTTCAGAATAAAATTATGAGCTTTTCTCCATTGTCCTAGAGGTTATCAAAGACTTTAGTAGACTTTGATGATTTTCAATAAATATTTATTAATGCTACTGGTTGCTATTAGTGTTATAATTATGTTGTTAATGAGTGGAGGGAAAAAGCAGAGAAGCAAGAATAACAAATTTAGTTCATCAGACAAAAAGTGAAACATGGCTGA
>NW_003855433.1:1328-1991 GCF_000181295.1 Otolemur garnettii | reverse complement strand
CTCCACATGGGCCAGCAGAGTCCTGGTGTCTCTGTCCTCTTAATTTCTGTTCCTGGCACCAGACTGTCTCCCAGACCTGTGGACTTCTCTCCCCACCGGCCCCAGCATCAGTGGATGGCCTCAGCTCCAATCTTAGAGGATAGAGAAGGGGACAGAGGCCTGGAGGACAGTCCTTCAGGTTTCTCACCTCTGAGATGGAGACAGAGACGGAGATAGAAGCTGCAGGTCTTGGAAGAGAGCACATAGGCCTTTATCACCAGGAAGGATATACAGTTTTAAATGTAGGAGACCAAGGATGGTGAGCGGGAGGCAGCCTCAGGTGGGCGGGGGCAGACACGCACACACCCCCTCCTTCCCTCTCCGCTCAGCTCTAGGCCCTGCTGCTGTCACTGGTGGCCTTGCCTGAGCCCACCTCCTTCCCATGTCCCCTTGTTCCCCGCTGTGACTGCTGCCCTTTCCCTGCCTCGCCTCCCCGCCGGCTCCTTTCCTGAGGGAGACAAAGTGCTGGTCAGCGCCCGTGCCCATGTCAGAGGCCTGGGGTTCCGCAGGACTGCCCTTGAGACTGGCCCATTTCTGTCATATGTTCAGTAGTGGCTGTGCTGGCACAGTGTGAATCCCACAGGAGACGTTCAGGAAACATTTGTCAAAGGAACAGTCAGTGTC
>NW_003855433.1:0-433 GCF_000181295.1 Otolemur garnettii | reverse complement strand
ATGTGGCCCGGCAGTCAGGGTAACAGGCCGTGGGGCTCACCCTTCATGCACAATGTGGCCCGGCAGTCAGGGTAACAGGCCGTGGGGCTCACCCTCAGGCATAGTGTGGCACGGCTTACTGGAGCTGTCTGTCTCATGACTCATCAGTATTAGAGGTCCTGTGGTTCATTTGGAGGAAGAGTCCTGTCCTCTGACTCATGTAAGCATGGGTGTGATCCCAGCAGGACCCCCAACCCCACACTCTGCCAGGCTCCCTCCAATATGGTGCCTGCAGGTGGCTCACCCTCACAGCACCCTCCACAGACACCTCGTGTGCTGGGGATCACCCGGGTCTGAGGAAAGCACCCCTTTGTTCTGCAAGGCGGCTGTGGAGTGCCCACAGGCCTGGGATTGTCCCCCCCTCCCCACAGCCCCCCACTGGTGGCTGTTAAGG
>NW_003855432.1:0-1992 GCF_000181295.1 Otolemur garnettii | reverse complement strand
ATAGTTCTCTTTATAGAGATCTTTCACATCCTTTGTTAGGTAAACTCCCAAATATTTCATCTTCTTTGGCACTACTGTGAATGGAATGGAGTCCTTGACTGTTTTTTCACCTTGGCTGCCCTTGGTATATATAAAGGCTACTAAATTATGAGTGTTGATTTTGTAACCTGAGACACTAATGTATTCCTTGATCACATCTAAGAGTTTACTAGTAGAATCCTTGGTATCTTCCAGATATACTATCATATCATCTGCGAAAAGTGAAAGTTTAATCTCTTATAACCCTATATGGATACCCTTGATCACTTTTTCTTCCCTGATTGTGATGGCTAATACTTCCATTACAATGTTAAATAGCAATGGAGACAATAGGCAACCTTGCCTTGTTCCTGATCTGAGTGGAAATGATTTCACCCTAACTCCATTCAATACAGTCATTCTGATATTCTTCCCATTGTGGGTTATGGTTTTCTTATGTCTAGCAGCTTTTAGGATTTTCTCTTTCATATGAACTTTATTGAAATTAATTATGATGTGTCTGGGGGATGTCTTATTTGGGTTGAGTCATGCTGGGGTTCTGAAGCTGTCTGCTATCTGAATTTCAGGATCTCTTGACATATCTGGAAAGTTTTCTTTCATAATTTCTTGAAGAACAGCCTCTGTGTTTTGTCAAGCAACTTTGTCGCCTTCAGGGATTCCTATAGGATGGATATTAGCTTTCTTCAAATTATCCCAGAGCTCTCTGAGAGAATGATTTTTGCTTTCCATTTCTGTTCCTCTTTGGATGCTTGGGCACATTCAAAAGCTTTGTCTTCAATATCTGTGATCCTTTCTTCAGCCTGTTGCATTCTACTACCAAGGGATTCTACCATATTTTCCAGATCTTTGAGGGCTGCAATCTCTTGCCTCAATGTTTCAAAATCTTTGGTGGTTTTGTCTTTGAATTCGTTGAATTCTTGAGTGAACTTTTGGAATGCTCCTTGAATTTCTAATTCTATCTTCACCTCTATTCTATTAATCTTATTTGCAATCCAAATTCTGAATTCGATTTCTGAAATCTTAGTCATCTGTTTATGAAGTAGATCTTCATTTGTATCTGCCACATCCTTTCTGGGGGGGGGGGTTGATCTACTCTGGTTATACATACTACTCGAGTTTTTCCACTGATTCTGCCCCATGATTATTTTACCCCATTTGGCTTTTCCCCTTGAACTTTGTCAAGGACCTGTATGGTGTTATAGCCTAAGCTACTGGGGACCTGCTTGGTGTGGTGGGTCTAAGTGGGTCTGTCTTATTTTCAGCGAGTGCCATGGCATCACGCTCACAGCAACCTCCAACTCCTGGGCTCAAGCAAGTCTCCTGCCTCAGCCTCCCAAGTAGCTGGGACTACAGATGCCTGCCACAGCACCCAGCCCTTTTTTTGGTTGCAGCCATCGTTGTTTGGCGGGCCATGCTGGGGATTCGAACCCACCACCTTAGGTGTATGTGGCTGGTGCCCTAGCCGCTTGAGCCACAGGCACCGAGCCAGTTTCATGTCTTAACGTTAAATCTTTAATCCAGTGAGAGTCTATCTTAGTTAATGGTTAAAGGTGCGTGTCTACTTTCAGTCTTCTACAGGTTGCCAGCCAGTTCACCCAGCACCATTTGTTAAATAGAAAATATTTTCCCCACTCAATGTTTTTAATTGGCTTGTGAAAGATCAGGTAATGGTAGGTGGCTGGATTCATCTCTTGGCTCTCTATTCTGTTCCATACATCTACCTCTCTGTTTTTATGCCAGTACCATGCTGTTTTCATCATTATGGATTTATAGTATCATCCGAGGTCTGGTAATGTGATTCCTCCAGCATTGTTTTTATTTCTGAGTAATGTCTTGGCTATTCAAGGTTTTTTCTGATTCCATATAAAATAAAGTATTATTTTTTCTAGATCTTTAAAGTATGGCAGTGGAGCTTTAATGGGGATTGCATTAAAATTATATATTGCTTTGGGT
>NW_003855431.1:0-1993 GCF_000181295.1 Otolemur garnettii | reverse complement strand
CTCCAGTTTGCCTTAAAGAGCTTTCTCGTGCCTCTTCCTTATACAAGTCGTGTGAAGAGAGTGGATTCTCACGGCCATATCCAGACCAGGATTTGGAGTTCAAGTATATGAATTACATGAGTAGAGGCAGACTATTGATTTTGCTACTATTAGATGAAATGGTACTATATAGCTACTGGTTGTTATGCACCCTTGGTTGTAAATAACACCAAATTATGGAGTTCCTATATAGTCGTGAACTAGCTCAGAGACTTTAGGAGAACATAATGAAATTGAGTTCACTGATAATCTGTGTAGCTACACTTACATCCTCTGTGACCATTTGGCATCATGTCCAAGGAGGCTTTCCCATGGCAGCACTCATGTGTTACATTAGGACTCTTGTCATTGCTCTTTATCAAGGCAAGGTGAGATTTCCCATTGAGAAATTTGAAAAATTCTTTGATATCCTTTGTTATTTTACAGGTAAGGGACAGGCACTTTTTTATCCCTGGCCATTGAAGACCTGAATCTCCCACTCGAATCCTGTCTTTTCTATGCATTACAGTCTATGCTTGAAGATAAGGCCTAGGCACAGGTCTCACATTTGCCATGGATAAAAATTTAACCTACTGCAACCTCAAACTCCTGGATTCCTGCAGTCCTCTTGCCTCAGCCTCCTGAGTCGCTGAGAGCACAGGCTCCCGGCACAATGCCCTTCTTGTTTTCCTATTTTTGTAGTGATAGGGTCTCACTGTCTCGTTGTTTAGTCTGGTCTCAAAATCCTGAGCTCAGGTAATCCACCCACCTTGGCTTCCCAGAATGCTAGTATTATAGACGTGAGCGACCACACCAGGCTTGATAGAAGGCTTTCTTTTTCCTTTTATTCGTGGGGTTTCATTGAGGGTACCAAGAAACAGGTTACAGTGATTCCATTTGTTCAGTAAAGACCCTCTTATAAATTGTGCCCCACCCCCAAAAGGTGTGTCACACACAATGATCCCCCACCTCCCTCCTTTCTTCCCTCTCTCTACTCTCACTTTCCCCCACCCCCACCATGTACCAAATCATTAGTTGTCCTCATATCAGAATTTAGTACATGGGATTATTACTTTTCTATTCTTGTGATTTTTTACTAAGAATAATGTGTTCTACTTCTACCCAGGTTAATACAAAAGATGTAAACTCTCCTTCTTTTTTAATGGCTGAACAGTCTTCCATGGTATACATATACCACAGTTTGTTAATCCATTCCTGCGTTGGTGGGCATTTTGGCTGTTTCCACATTTTCATGATTGTAAATTAAGGTGTGATAAATAGTCTACTGCAAGTGTCCTTACGATAAAAGGATTTTCTTTTTCTCCTGGGTTAGATGCCCAGTAATGGGATTGCAGGATCAAATGGGAGGTCTAATTTGAGTTGAGGATTCTCCATACTTCCTTACAAAAAGGTTGTATTTGTTTGCAGTCCCCCCTCTCCAGTAGTGTAAAAGTGTTCCCTTCTCTCCACATCCCCGCCAGCATCTGCAGTTTGGAGATTTTGTGATGTGGACCATTCTCACTGGGGTTAGATGATATTCAGGGTGGTTTTGATTTGCATTTGTCTAATAATTAGGGACGATGAGCATTTTTTTGGTTATAGAGACAGAGTGTCCTTTTGTCGTTCTCCATAGAGTGGTGTGTCATCACAGCTCATACCCACCTCCAACTCCTGAGCCTAGGCAATTCTCCTGCCTGAGACCCCCCCCCATAAGCAGCTGGGACCACAGACACCCACCACAACACCCAACCATTTTTTTGATGAAGTTTGACCGGCATCGGGCTCGAACCCACCACCCTCAGTTATGGGGCCAGTGCCCTACCCACTGAGCTACAGGTGCCGCCCAGACAGTGAGCATTTTTTCATACGTTTGTGAGCCATTCATCTGTCTTCCTTAGAGAAGGTTCTATTCATCTTCCTTGCCCAGTGATATAAGGCCTTGTTGGCTCTTATTATGTTGATTATTTTGAGTTCT
>NW_003855430.1:0-1993 GCF_000181295.1 Otolemur garnettii | reverse complement strand
GTCCCTCCCACTGCTCACTAGCACATTGGGTCCTTCCAAGTATTCATTGTCACAGTGGGGTCCTGCACACTTTGGCTCCCTCCCATTATTAGATGTCATAGGCAGGTCCCTCCCACTACTCACTCACACATTAGATTCCTCTCAGCATTCACAGTCACTGGTGGGTCCCTGTCACTACTCACTGACACTGGAGGGTTCCTCCCACTGCTCACTGACACATTGGGAACCTACCTCTGTTCACTTTAAAGAGGGGGATGCATCTCACTACTCACTGGCGTTCCTACTATTCACTGGGTTCCTGTAACTATTTACTATCACAGGCGAGTCCCTGCCACTGTTTACTGTCCAGAAGGGTCAGCCCCCTAGTCACTGACACATTGTATCCCTCCAACTATAGCCATCACAGCCAGATTCCTCCCACTGCTCACTGACACATTGGGTCCCTCCCAACAGTCACTGTTGCAGTCAGGTCCCTGTCACTACTCACTGTCACAGGAGGGTCCCTCCCACTGCTCACTGAAATATTGAGACCCTCCCAATGTTCACCGTCAAAGGGGGTTCCCTCTCAGTACTCACTGGTCTCCCCTATTCACTGAACACATTTGGGTTCCTCCCACTATTCACTGTAACAGTTGTATCCCGCTCATTATTCACTGTCACAGGTGGGTCCCTCCCACCGCTCAGTAATACATTTGGTCTTTCCCACTATTCACTGTCATAGTCAGGTCCCTCCGACTACTCAGTGACACCTGGGTGCCTCCCACTGTCCCCTGTCACAGGCTGGTTCCTCCCACTACTCATTGTCACAGGAGCCTTTCTCCCACTCCTCACTGACCACTGGGATCCTCTCACTATTCACTGTCAAAGGGGGGGGTCTCTCTCAGTACTTACTTGTCTCTCCCTCTATTCACTGAAAACATTTGGTTTCCTTCCACTATTCACTATCTCAGGCGGGTCGCTGGCACTTTATACTGTCACTGTGGGGTCTCTCTCACTATTCACTATCACATTGGGTCCTTTCTCCTCACTCTCACAGCCAGGTGCCTCCCAATGCTCAGGGACACATTGGGTCCCTCCAAATATTCACTGTCACAGGTGGGTCCCTCCCAATGCTCACTAACACCTTGGGTTCTTCCCACAATTCACCGTCACAGTTGGGTCCCTCCAACTACTCTGTGACACATTGGGTCCTTTGCACTATTTACTGTCATATAAGGTTCCTACAACTCACTCTCACAGGCGTTTACCTCCCAATGCTCACTGACACACTGTGGCCATCCAAGTATTCCCTGTCACGGATATATCCTTCCCAATCTACACTGTCACAGGTGGGTCCCTCCCCCTGCACACTAACTCTAATGGTCCTTCCCACTATTTACTGTCACAGTCGAGTCCCATCCACTCTCAGTGACACACTGGGTCCCTCCCATTATTCACTGTCACAGTGGGGTCCCCAGCACTACTCACTCACACACTGGTTCCTTCCAACTATACCTGTCATAGGCAGGTCCCTCCCACTGCTAACTGACACATTGGAAACCTCCCATTATTCACTGTCTAAGGAGGGGGGATCCGTCTCACTCATCACTAGTCTCTCCTACTATTCTCTGAATACATTTGGATTCCTACTACAATTCACTATTAAGGGCGGGTACCTCCCTCCCACTTTTTACTGTCACAGTGGGGTCCCTCTCACTACTCACTCACACATAGAGTCGCTTCAAATATACCTGTCACAGATGGTTCCCTCCCACTGCTCACTGACACTTTGGATCTCTCCCACCATCGATGTCATTGGCAGGTCCCTCCCACTACTCACTGTCACAGAAGGGCCCTCCCACTGCTCACTAAAACATTAAAACCTTTCCACTATTTACTAGCAAAAGGTGTCCCTATCAGTAGATACTCGTCTGTCCTCCTATTCACTAAACACACTTGGGTCCCTTCCACTATTCACTATCACAAGTGAGTCCCTCCTACTATTTCCTGTCAA
>NW_003855429.1:0-1993 GCF_000181295.1 Otolemur garnettii | reverse complement strand
TTAGAAATAGTTCTTCTCTTTTTCTGTAACCTCAAACATTCACCAACCCAGCAAGGAGTCCTTCCACCAGGGACCTCTGTTCCAAAGAAAGGAGCTAGGGGAAGGAATGGACAGGACATGCAACTATCAAAAATATGGAATGAATCAAATTATAGGGCTTTCTTTGATGGCCTGTGGCCCCTAAGGAGCACTCTGTTCTCATTTCACCCCAACTGGCCCGTCTGTCCGAAATTCCTAACAAGCTAAATACTTATTCCCTGCCTGAGTTTCTATCAGCTCCTCTGTGGTTAGAAAAATGGAAAAACACCAGGATATTTTTGAAGAGATCAGAGCATAGCCAGATCTGTTCAAGACTGCACGTACTATCTAAGCAAACCAATCACAGTCTTGGAAACCAACAGGCAGCCAGCAGAGAAGAAAACCCAGGCCAAGTCCACAGCATCCTGTTTAAGCCACTACCATCCATCATTGCTATTTGCCAGTGACTAAGTGTCTGCTGTGTGTGGGGCTGACAAAGGAGACTCTCTGTGAGAGGCACTGCAGGGGGTGGGAGGGAGGATCCATGACAGAGCTGCAAGAGTCAGGATGCTAGTCCCCTGACTCAGTATGTGATCCTGAGCAAGTCACTCTCCCAAAGTGGGCCTCCTACATACAAAAGGCAGAATAATGCCCTCCCACCAAAAAACCTGGCCCCCAGAATCTTTTTTATTTTTTTTTTGAAACGGAGTCTTACTCTGTCACCTGGGTTGGAATGAAGTGGTACAATCATAGCTCACTGCAACCTCAAACATCTGGGCTCAAGTGATCCTCCTGCCTCAGCCTTTCCAGTAGCTAGGATTATAGATGCATGCCACCATGCCCAGTTAATTGTTTTATTTTCTTCTTTTTGTAGAGATAGAGGTCTCACTACATTGCCCAGACTAGTGTCAAACTCCTGGCCTTAAGCGATCCTCCCACCTGAACCTCTCAAAGTTAAGATCAGAGGCATAAGTTACTGTGCCAAACCCAGATTCTTGAATACAAAAAAGGAAGCATGATTCAGAGTGTGAAGCCAAGAGAACACAGGCAAAATGGACTTTGCAGGTGAGACTAAAGGTAAGGACTCTGAGATGGGGAAATTATCCTGGATGTCCGGGGAGGCCCAACCTAATCACATGAACTCTTAAAAGTGAGGAGGAAGGCAGAAGAGTGGGTCAGAGAGATGTAAGTGTGACAAAGACTTGATTTGCCGGTGCTGGTTTTGAAGATGAAAGGGAGCCCTAAGCCAAGGAACACAGTGACCTCCAAAAATAAGGACTGGTTCTCAGTTTACAGCCAGCAAAAAAATGGTGATCTTAGTCCTACAAGCACAGGAATTGAAATCTGTGAACAGCTCATACAAGTAGGAAACTGATCCTCCCCTAGAACCTCCAAAAAGAAAGGCATCCTGATGAGATCTTGAATTTATTCTCTTGAGACACACCATACTGAACTTCTGATCTGTGGGGGTCTTGTTAAGCCAATAAATTTGTGATGACTTGTTACAGTGGCATTAGAAAACAAATACATTGGCCAGGTGTAGTGGCTCACGCCTGTAATCCTAGCACTCTGGGAGGCTGAGATGGTGCTTGAGCTCAGGAGTTTGAGACCAGCCTAAGCAAGAGTGAGACCCTAGTCTCACTAAAAATAGAAAAACTGGCTAGGCACTATAGCACACACCTGTAATCCCAGCTATTCAGGAGGCTGAGGCAAGAGGATTGCTCAAGCCCAAGAATTTGAAGTTACTATGAGCTGTGATGCCATGACACTTTACCCAGGACAAAAGAGTTAAGACTCTATCTGAAAAAGGAAGGAAAGGAAGGGAAGGGAACGGAAAGGAAAGGAAGAGAAGGGACAAAATCATTGTATGATCCTGAGTATTAGAAATAGTTCTTCTCTTTTTCTGTAACCTCAAACATTCACCAACCCAGCAAGGAGTCCTTCCACCAGGGACCTCTGTTCCAAAGAAAGGAGC
>NW_003855428.1:0-1993 GCF_000181295.1 Otolemur garnettii | reverse complement strand
ATGGCCAAGAATATCTGCATTCTCTTACAGGCTATGTTGGGAAGAATATGTTTCAGACTGTGAAGGAAAGGCCCTGACTGGTCGGATGTGATGCCCTAACTCTCCACATTGCTTTACGATTTAGCAGAGCATGTGGTCTCCACCAAAATGAAGCTCCTTGGATCAGAAAAATCATTTTCTTTTTTTGAGACTGAGTCTCACTATGTTGCCCTGGGTAGAGTGCCATAGCGTCACAGCTCACAGCAACCTCAAACTCTTGGGCTTAAGTGATTCTCTTCCTCAGCCACCCATGTAGCCTGGACTACAGGCACCTGCCACAATGCCCAGCTATTTTTGGTTGCAGTTGTCATTGTTTAGCAGGCCTGGGCTCAGCTCAAATTCATAAACCTCAGTGTATTTGGTTGGTGCCATTACTCACTGAGCTATAGGCCCCAAGCCTATTCATTCATTCTTTCTTTTCTTCTTTCTTTCTTTTTGACAGAGTCTTGCTCTGTTTTTCAGGCTAGAGTAAAATTCCCTTAGCCTAGATCACAACAACCTCAAAATCCTGGGCTGAAGCCTTTTCCCTGCTTAAGCCTCCTGAGGACCTAGGATTACAGGTAGCTGCAACCAAGGGTAGCTAATTCTAATATTTTTAGTAGAGATGGGTCTTGCTCTTGTTTAGGCTTGTCTTGAACTCCTGAGCTCAAGTGAACTTCCTGACTTGGCCTCCCAAGTGTGCTAGGATGATAGGTGTGAGCCATTCTGTATGACCAGGAAGATTCTTCTGTCTGATCAGGCAGTAGACACTGTAGAAACCTACCCACCCCTGTGAGAGCTGAGCCCTGCCCCTCACCTGCTGTGACTTTCTCTCCAGCAGTGAGGGCTTTGTCTGAATGCAGGATGGATTCCTCTATAACCACCTGCTGCTTCAGGAAGCTCTGGAGAACCTCATTTGCCTGAGGAACCAAGAAGGAGGAAGGATTTGTGAGGCTGCAAAGATCTTGTCTTCTAATGAGGAAAGTATTGTGAAACCAAACTGTAAATCTAACTTTGGAAATTCTGTGTTCTGCTTAGGATCCCACAGTGTTTTTGTCCTTCCATAGGCAAAACAGAAGGTCTGAGTTCTCTGGGGAGACATGACAGAGCTCCCTATCTGGGCACCTCTGTTCCCAGATCTTCCAGGGAAGCTGCCACTCCCCCACCCCAGGATGCAAATAGCCAGGTTGACTGCACTTCCACAAGTAGTGGGCCTGCTGTTGTTGGAATTGTTTCACATTCTTTTCCTTCTGCCTGGATGCTGTGCTGCCCTTTCTTAATTCGCATAACATCTATTCCTACTTCAACTAAGAGTTCCTATCTCAATGCTAGGAAGCTTTCCAGGCTCCCCTCTGAGTTTTTTCAAAATTTTATTGAGGTATGATTGAGAAATAAAAATTATATGCACTTGAGGTGTAATGGTGTGGTGTTCTGTTGTACGAACACACTGTGAAATGATTGCCACAATAAAGCCAAGTACCGCAACCATCACCTCATATGTGCTGAGTATGTTTCTTGTGAGAATATCTGAAATGAGTTCTTAGCAATTCCACATACATAAAATATTATTTTCACTCTAGTCACAATGCCATGCATCTGATGTCCCCATGTATTCACTTAATATTTCAGTGTTTATGTCTTTTGACCAACATCTCTTCTTTTCAATCACCCCCTAGCTCTGGTAGCCACCACTGTATACTTTGTTAATATGACTTGATTCTTTTTAAAAAATCGATATTTCACATTAATGTGAGTCCTCCAGTATCTGTCCCTCTGTGTTTGGCTTATTTCAATAGGCATAATGTCCCGCACAGTGGTCCACACTGAGAAAAATGGCAGGATTTCATTTTCTATTAAGCTTGAAAACACTGATATATATGTGTGAACTCAATATTATATGGAAATATATATTACATGTACATCGACATTATATATTATATATATGACTTTCTTCAGCTGTTCTTTCATTGATTTA
>NW_003855427.1:0-1993 GCF_000181295.1 Otolemur garnettii | reverse complement strand
GTGTGCATGTATATGTGTACAAACACAGAAGTTTTTTTTTTTTTTTTTTTTTTTTTTTTTGTAGAAACAGAGTCTCACTTTATCACCCTCGGTAGAGTGCTGTGGCATAGTGTCACACAGCTCACAGCAACTTCCAACTCCTGGGCTTAAGCGATTCTCTTGCCTCAGTCTCCCAAGTAGCTGGGACTACAGGCACCCACCACAATGCCTGGCTATTTTTTTGTTGTTGTCGCAGTTTGTCCTGGGCCAGGTTTGAACCCAACACCCTCCGTATATGGGGCTGGCGTACTCACTGAGCCACAGGTGCCACCCTGTTCATTTGTTTTTTGAGACAGAGTCTCAAGCTATTACTCTGGGTAGAGTGCTGTGACATCATAGCTCATAGCAACCACCAACTCTTGGGCTCAAGTGATCCTTTTGCCTCAGTTTTTCTATTTTTAGTAGAGACGGGGTCTCACTTTTGCTCAGGCTGGTCACAAACCTATGAGCTCAAGTAATCCACCTGCCTCAGCCTCCCAGAGTAACTAGGATTACAGCCGTGAGCCACTGCACCCAGCCCAAAGGAAGGTTTTGAGATTATTACTTTGTTGCTCAGGCTAGAGTACCATGGCATCAGCCTAACTCATAGCAACTTCACACACCTGGCTTCATGTGATCCTCCCATATCAGCCTCCAGAGCAGCTGGGACTACAGGCACCTGCCAAAATGCCTGGCTAATTTTTCTATTTTTATTTTTATTTTATTTATTTTTTGATATAGTCTCACCATGTCACCCTGGGTAGAGTGCTGTGGCATCACAGCTACTTTAGACTCTTGGGCTTAAACGATTCTTTTGCCTCAGTCTCCCAGGTAGGTAGAACTACAGGAGCCTGCCAGATTGCAGCAACCGCAAACTCTTGGGCTTAAGTGATTCTCTTGCCTCAGCCTCCCAAGTAGCTGGGACCACAGGTACCCGCCACAATGCCCGGCTATTTTTTGGTTGCAGCCATCATTGTTGTTTGGCGGGCCCAGGCTGGATTCGAACCCGCCACCTTGGGTGTACATGGCTGGCGCCTTAGCCACTTGAGCCACAGGCGCCGAGCCAGAAGCTTTTTAATTTCATCAAGTCTCATTGGTTACTTTTTGTTGTTGCTGTGATTGCCTTTGGGGTCATTTTCATAAATTCTTTGCCTAGGCCAATATCTATGAGAGTTTTTCAAACATTTTCTTCTATAAATCTTACAGTTTCAAGCCGGGGGTTTAAGTCTGTTATCCATCGTGTATTAATTTTTTATGAGTAGTAAGAGGTGCAAATCCTGTTTCAGTCTTCTACGTGTGGCTAATTTTCCCAGCACCATGTATTGAATAAGGCTGGTTTATCTGACAAATTTTTACCTGGATAAAATTAACCTGCCTCTTTGCAAGAAAGGTTAAATTAGTCTTAGTTGTTTAAGCTGTGGAGAAAATAAAATTTCAGGTTAAGGCAGGCAAATCCAGAGGTGTTAGCTAACAATTAAATTTTGACTGCTCCTCTCTTCGAGTCTTTAGGATTTTATTTTTACTCTTTATTTTTCATTTATTTATTTATTATTATTATTATTTTTGTAGAGATAGAGTCTTACTTTATCACCCTTCATAGAGTGCCATGGCATCACACAACTCACAGCAACCTCCAATTGCTGGACTTAGGCAATTCTCTTGCCTCAGTCTCCCAAGTAACTAGGACTACAGGCACCCACCACAGCACCCAGCTATTTTTTTGTTGCAGTTTGGCCGGGGTCAGGTTTGAACCCACCACCCTCAGTATGTGGGGCCGGCACCCTACTCACTGAGCTATAGGCACTACCCTTTATTTTTACTCTTTTTTGCTTGTGCCAAATATTGGTGTGATAGTGCTTATGTGCCTCATAATTTTCTTCCTTATGAACAGGTTTAAAGTAAGCTGGATCAGTCAGAGTTTGATCAAAGAAGCAGAAAAAAAATAAAGTGACCTACACACAATTATGGGATTGGT
>NW_003855426.1:0-1995 GCF_000181295.1 Otolemur garnettii | reverse complement strand
CCTGGGAGGGGCTGGGTCACTCCTGCTGCTTTGGACACTGAGGCAGGTGCATGAAACCCTAGGGGAAACATATGTGACCTTTCACATTATCATGACGGGAGGATAAGAGCTAGTGTGTGTATTGGCATGGAGCATGGGGATTGTAGCTTCTTTTTTTGCTTTGCAAAAATGATAATGATAATCTTTCCTATCAGACCTGCTTTTTCTTGTTTTTGCCTCTCCAAAATGTGATAGCCATTAACTTCCATTGGTTCGCAGCACTTGGGAGGTGTGCACGAGGGATTATGGTTTGAATGTGTGATGTTGACTCACACTGGAAAGCCCCTCCCAGGAATCACCACCCTCCCCCAGCACTAGCTGAGCCTGGAGCCAGGGAAGGAGGGAAACAGGAAAGGGGAAGCAGTGCCAGGCACAGGGGACCGTGGGGACAGTGGCTGCCCTGGAGGGACAGGAGTGCATAAGCATCCATTCCTGGTTATAGAATTTAAACTGCTTGAGGGGCCCTGTAGATCCACAGTCCATTACTCATGGCAGAGGTGGGTAATGAGGTTTTGAGGCAAATCTTCTGCGACGGAGAAATCTTGAGTCCTGTCATTGGCTATAAAATACCAGCAGTAGCAGGGTCCAAGTTCTCACCTCAAATCTAACTATCTTTTATTTCCCCAAGGCCACCAGATCGTAGTTATTGCCCTGGTCCACGCAGAGGCAGGGTCCTCAGATGAGGAGGAGGACAGCAACCTGACAAGTAATTTATTTCCTATTTGCATCTCTTTTCTATTCTATTTCCAATACACCAGCTCCTCGTGGTGGCTCTCCCCCACTCCCTCTTTCCCTTTTTTCCTGACTCTCTCCCTGAAGGACCTGGTCTCATGAGGCAGTTGATGTACTTGCATCTTTAATACCTATAACATCTTCCTGCATCCCAAGGAGCCTGCTGGGTCCTGCACACCCACCCAGAGAACCCCCGCCACTTCTCTGGGCCTCCCCAGTGGTCGCTGCCCGTCTGTGCTGCACACTCCTGGCAAGGCTGTGACGTGCAGGGCTCAGTTGGGTCTCATAGGGCTGCAGCTGGCACAGGGCTGGGAACTTGAATCAGACTCAAGGTCACAGGACAGAGGCCAGCCCACTGCTTGTTCTCTCCAAGTCAGCTAATGTATTTCCACCACTTGTGAATTGTAATTGTATGTATTTAGAATTATCTTTCCAGGTATTTTAATGTTGAATTTTGTATCATCCAACAATGTTTATCTGTTACAGTTGTTTTTTAAAAACCTTCCAATATAAAATAAAATTTATATGTAGAATAGGATCAAAACATAGGTAGTTCTTAGTAATTTATTATAAGGCAATCACCCTGGTGACCACCGGAAAGGTTCCACCCTCTCATATCACACCCTCATTTAGACTGAATTGTACAAAATAACAGCATATTTAGCTTTTGTGATGTATCCTATTCTATGTTTTTCTTAGCATTTTGTTGTCTGAAGTTTCTTCATTTCTCTGGAAGAGATCACAGAAATAATATCACCTAAGGGCTTCTGTGGCAACGTGGAATGTCTGGGTCTTTTCTACCTGAATGTGAGCTGTGCTGAAGGTGAGAGTCACAGTTGAAAGTTTCTTTTCTTCACTTTCTTAAATTCACTGCTGAATTGTTTTTAGACACATACTGTTGCTTTCAGAAACATAGATGAGATTCTTACTTGCTTTTCTTTGTCACTTACACCTGTTTTTCAATAAGAGATCCATATTCCTGAGCTTATAAACTCAGAAGCTAGCATATTTCTTGATTGATTTGGGCCAGTGTTATGCATGTCACTTATCCCTATTTATATCACTTATAATTATTTATTGAGTACCTACTATGTGCCAGCCATGGCACTGGTGCTCGGGAACATTTTGTAAGACAGATGCAAAATTTTTTAATTCAAGTAACTGAGACAGGACAGCAGAAGGTGCTCATTCTGTGGCAAACAGAAACACAGCAGGGACAGGGCT
>NW_003855425.1:0-1995 GCF_000181295.1 Otolemur garnettii | reverse complement strand
CATTAGATCTGCTCCACTTTCTTCCTTTTCTCTTTTCTGGCAGGGTTCTGCTCTGTTGGTCAGGCTGGACTGCACTGTCATCATCATACTTCACTGCAGCCTTCATCTCTGGCCTCAAGTGATCCTCCTGCCTCAGCCTCCCATGTAACTGGGACCATAAGTGTCTGCCACCCCGCCCAGCTAATTTTTCTATTTTTAGTAGGGACGGGGTCTCTCACTATGTTGTTCAGGCTGGTCTCCAACACCTGGCCTCAAAAGATCCTCCTGTCTCAACCTCTCAAAGTGCTGCAATTACAGGCAGAGTCACCATGCCTGGCCTGGAAGCACCATATAGATATTTATTGTTTCCTTTTTTGAAAGAACTGTGATGAAATATGTATAATTCAAGTCTGTAATAGAATAACTCAGCTACTGAAAATATGATGTTCCCTCTCACTTTGCCTTCAGCTGCCTTGTTTCCTTAAAAATTATTTGTTATTAGAAGTTGTAGCATAATACACATAACAAGTTTACCATTTTAGTCAGTTTTTAGTTTGTGGTTCAGTGGCATTAATTACATTTACATTGTTGAGCAACCTTCTCCACCATCTCTAGCACTTTCTCATCTTCTCAAACTAAAACTCTGTCCCCATGAAACACTGGGTCTCCACCCACTCCCCAGACTCTAGCAAAGGCCTTTCTACTTTCCTTCTGTATGTTGACTGTCGAGGGAGTTCACACAAATGGAATCACACAGTATTTGTCCCTTTGCTACAGAGCATGTCTTTGAAGTTCATTCATGCTGTAGCATGTCTCAGGATTTTCCTCCTCTTTAGGCTAAATGATATTCCATTTTCTGCAGATGTTACATTTTATTCATCCATTGATGGACACGTGTGTTGCTCCCACCTTTTGGCTATAGCAAGTAATGCTGCCTTGAATGTCAGTGTACATTCCACTTCCCTTATAGACTTAGCACACTTTTGTCTATTTCTGTACTTGACTTTGAATAGATAGAAAATTTCCATTTATGATGTATTGTTTTGTGCTATACTCAGATCTGATTGTGTATACCCTATGAGTACAGCGACTTGCTGAATTTGTAATAATAACTACTAATAGTGAGAACTTTTGATTGTCTGAGTTTGTGGCAAACTTGCCTGACTATTAATAAGAAGTGGCACTAACTTCCTATAGAGATATTAGCATTCAAACGGCTCTCTCTCCTGGGCAGGTGATGTTACCTACTTCAGCCATCAATAAGACGTCCCAAATGAACTGAGGACCTGTGTTCAACACAGGCTGGAGGGCATCTCCAGTTGCACTATGTTCCAGATCTTCCAAAGATAGGAGCAGTCTCTCTCTCCCTCCCCATCCCCCGGAAGCTTGGTTCCTTCTTCCTACCTATGGTCCTGTCTCCGTCGGGGTCCACCTCCTGAGCCATGCTCAGTGCCTCTGTGGTGGCGATGTCCACGTTACAGGGGACCACCACCAAGTTGATGGTCTGCTGCTTCTGGATGTACTTCTTGATGAGAGCCTTGATCTGATGGCAAAGAATCGCACAAAGAAACAGCACACCTCTTACCTCTGGTCATCCGAGATGACCCCAGAGAGCAGGCATGATAGCAGAGGAGCAATGTTGCCCCAGAGCATGACCTTGCGGTTTGCCTGGCCCATGCCCTTCCTTAAAATCTATCTCCAGCTGCCCTGCCCTGTTCTCTGTTGCCCTCCTACTTATCCTTCGAAGCTCATCACTGGCCTGTTTTCTTTCCTGAAGACACTAATTCCTGCAGACAGGTGCAGCCCCTCCTTCCTCTCTCGATCTTGTTTGAAATGCCTGAGATTCTGCCTTTCATTAGAATGATTTTTGCACATGTAGCTGCCCCAGAAGCCCAGAAATGCCTTTGTGGCCGGCGGTGACATTTTATTTATCCCAGTGTCCTCATGCACAGTGCGGCACAGTGCCCCAAGCAGCAGGTGCTCAGGAGAGCAATGCCTGCTCACCACAGGCACCAG
>NW_003855424.1:0-1995 GCF_000181295.1 Otolemur garnettii | reverse complement strand
ATACAATTGTCCATATGGAATGTGGGACAGTGTACATGTGTCCGTATGGAATGTGGGACAGTGTACATGTGTCCGTATGGAATGTGGGACAGTGTACATGTGTCCATATGGAATGTGGGACAGTGTGCATGTGTCCTTATGGAATATGGGGCAGTATACAATTGTCCATATGGAATGTGGGACAGTGTACATGTGTCCTTATGGAATTTGGGACAGTGTACATGTGTCCATATGGAATGTGGGGCAGCATACATGGAATGTGGTTAGTGAGGGAGGAGGCAATGAGATGGTGTCCATGAAAGAGCAATAACATGTAAAGTGTTCACCTGGGAAGAGAAGTTAGTGAAGACCAGCAATGAGTGGAGAGAGGTGAGAAGGAGAGGCAGGAACTGCAGGAGTAACCCAGGAATAGCTGTCCTGAAGAATGCAAAATAGTGATGATAGTACTAGTTTCAAGTACACAGGGTCTGCCCTTTCAGGATGTAATGTCCTCTACTTATTTAACCATTTTAAAATTTTTATTTATTTATTTGTTTGTTTTTTGAGACAGAGTCTCGCCCTGTGCCCTGGGTAGAGTGCCATGCGTCATTGCTTATGGGAACTTCAAATTCAAAGGATCCTCTTGCCTCACCCTCTTAGTAGCTGGGACTACAGGTACCCACGACATCTGACTACTTTCTCTATTTTTAGTGGAGATGGGGTTTTGTTCTCACTCAGGCTGGTCTTGAACTCCTGAGCTCAAGCAATTGACCCAACTCGGCCTCCAAGAGTGTTAGAATTACAGACATGTTCCACCACTCCTGGCCATCATTTTAAAATTCAAAATACATCATTCCTGAATGATACTAAGAAACAAAATCCAAATTCCCTAACACCATGAGAACATCACAGGTTTGGCAATGAACTCATTCTAATTCATACAAAGACAAAGATGTGAGTGTGAGGATGCCACTGATAAAAAGATTTAATTATTATTGTTCCTATTAGTTTAAACCATCAATGTATTGGAAAGGCCTCCAGGAATACTTTAATGACAAAGTATATGTACCTATATGTATAAATAAACTTTAAAAAAAGATTAAAATTTTTCTCTAAATGGTACCAGTAATTCTATCATAGTTACATAAGTCTTGACTTGGGAGGTAGGCAATTTGCAAACAGCTCACAAATTTTTCTTGAGCAATTTCTGGTTAGCAAAAATCTAAAGAGAGCTAGCATATCACCGTGCACAGAGCATTTGGAAGTGTGTATTTACACTCACTGAGGCTGGATGCCTTATCACCAAGGCAAGCCAGTGAAAACACCAATGGAAGTGAGGTACACTGAAAAACACTTTGAGAGGGAAAGGGCCTTTAATTATTTTTGGAAAGTTACTGCATATTTTACTTGAAACAAAATGAGAGTTAAAAATAATTCCACCACCATTCCACACCTAATCTCTATAGGACACCCTTTAGATTTCACTGCAAAGTTCTACTTAATGAATTCCCAAATGAATGTGGTTGGACCCAGATAAGACATTTCTTTACAGGTCACAAGGAGGTGAGAAACAATTCTTGAATTTCAGCTCCTCAGCAACCCTTTGTCAAACTTGAAATGGTCCAAGACAGCAGGTTTGGGAGTAAGTGTAAATAGGTCACGTCCAATCCCAGTCTGTAGTTTAAAAATCCCCCTGGCTCAGGCTGGTCTTGAACGTGTGAGCTCAGGCAATCCACCTGCCTTGGCCTCCCATGTGCTGGGATCACAGGCGTGAGCCACAGCAAGATCTTATCTCTAAAAACTAGCCAGGGATTGTGGTGGGCACTGTAGTCTCAGCTACTTGGGAAACTGATACAAGAAAATCTCTTAAGCCCGGGAGTTTGAGGTTTCTATGAGCTATGACGCCATGAGACTGTCTCAAAAAAAAAAAAAAAAAAAAAAAAAAAGTCCCCCAGCACGTGGTTAGTGGTGTTATGGACCTTGCTGAAGGAAGTCTCTGAGTTTTACCTGCCTGTT
>NW_003855423.1:0-1995 GCF_000181295.1 Otolemur garnettii | reverse complement strand
GCCTGCTGGTGTTTATGCCTCTTTTGTGCCTGCCACCATGGTTGTGAGGGGTCAGAGGGTCTGTTGTGATTACACCTGTGAGTATTAGAGTACCTTTGTCCTGGTTATCACACGAGGGAGGGGTCCACCCCTGTCTTCAAATACCTTTGCTTGGTAGAAGTCTTTCTGTTGTCAAAAGGAAAACTAATAAACAGAAATCCTGTCGTACAGGCTGGTCCAGTGATGATGCATTTCCACCCCGCTGTTGACGATGGGTGTGCTGACTGTTGGAAAGTGTTCATGGTGGCAGCTGCCCTGACCCTAGCTCTGCACACTTGGAACGAGACAGGCTGTGATAAGAGGACTGCCCCTGATCCAGTGTGGAGGAGGCAGTGCTGTCCACTGTACGATGCAGTTGAGTGTCTGAGGGGTTATTAGATGAAAATAATTCTAACATGCTGAGTTTTATTAATTTAAATGCCACTGCAGCTTGGCCCTTGGGGGTGATGTGTGATGATTTCTGCATGGTTGAGTCCTTGATAAATCAGATCCGGCCATGCCCTTACGGCTTTATGGGCAGTGGTGACGTGTTCCTGCCCACGCCAGTCATTCACGTGCTGACCATGTGGGTTTAGATGAAGAGGAGCCCAGAGCCAGGCTGTGCTGCCTCTGCTGAGCCCTTCACATTGTCCTAGTCAGTAGCTCTGACAGCCAGAGTTGCTGGGCCCAGAACATCCTCCGTGTGTTCATGCGAGTCTCAGGCAAGCCCAGTGTCTCCTAGATGCAGGGCTCTGGTACGTGTGGAGCCCTGGTGTGTGTCAGGGTCTGGAAGTCTGGAAGTGTCTTCATGCATCTTCATGACCCCATCTGCCCGGGGGTCTCCCAGCCTCTGAGAAGTCACAGCTGGTCCCGGGCGCCAGCCACATCATCTGTGCAGTTGGATTTGATCCTAGGTCCGTCTGTTTCTGGAATACCCGACGTCCCTCTGCTGTTCCCTGAACTTGTTTTTGCCAAACATTAGGCTAGGAGAATTACTTGGTTTAGCGTTTCTTGTTTTAGTCCATTCGTCTTTATCCTATGAGGCGTTTCCATCCACCGTGATTTCTGCAGACTTCCTGTTCTGTGACACGCAGGTTCCATGGTGTCCTCGGGTCTTGTCTTTCCCGGCATCTTCTTGTCTCTGTGGCTGCAGTGTTGGTACCTGTCTGGCTAAGGCACCTGTGGAGTGGGCACAGTGTCTCTTGTATCTGAACAATGACATTTGCTTCTTTGTTCTGAAAATTTGTTTCCCCTTTCCATGTTTCAACTTTCTAAAAGTTGTGAATTGATGAACACGGTCCTTCTAAGAGATTTCCTGTTCATGTTTTGGCCCCTGAGTAGCACAGTGGTGACTGCAAGAAGCTGTCCTGAGATGGGAGGTGGCTGTTGTGGGGCCACTTGTGCCTGTGGGGCCTGGCATGTGCAGAGTTTGGAGCTTAGCGATGTGTGAAGCCAGTGGTGGCCCCACTTCATGTGCAGGTGGCTCTCGTGCCCTGGCTTGGACATTTAGTCCTTGTGTTTACCTGCCAAGGGAAGTTGCTCTCCTTGTTAAGGAAACTGCAGCACAGGGAGGTCTTGTGTCTGGATGGGACCCCTGTGCCTGTCTAGCCCTCTGCTGTCACATCAGTGTCTGAATTGGAGGGTGGCGTAGAGTCTGTGCTAGTTCTTCAGATGGGGCCCTTTGTGGCTGGCCTGCATGTTAGTGGCTGAACACCACTCTGTGGGAAAGTGCTGGACCCCTTAGAGGGTTGTCGTGAGGCCTGGCCTCTGAGCAGGCCGAGAGCTGGTGTCTGACCAAGCCACAGCCCATGCCATCCTTGTGCCAAGATTTGGGCTCAGGTGCTTCTCCAGTTGCCTCAGGGTGTCTCTTCTTCAGCTGGAACTCACCTAGCAGGGTTGGTGGAGTCCAGAGGCTCCTGGAGAACCCTGCATGCCCCAACTCCGATCAGAGAGGTATAGACCAGCCCTTCCAAGAGA
>NW_003855422.1:0-1996 GCF_000181295.1 Otolemur garnettii | reverse complement strand
GGCAGACCCGAGAGAGGTGCTGGGTGCACCACAGGAGACAGAAGCCCACCCACCTGGATACTGCCCTCCAGGGTTTCTGGAGCCGATGGATGGGTGGGCACTCCAGAGCTATGACTATGGCAAAAGAAGATGAATAATTTCTTAAGCTCATGCACTCCTGGGGAGGGGGAAGGATGCATTGTGAGGTGTGGAGTTGGAGCCCCACTGCCCCTGGTGCACCCCCTGTGCTGACCTTTCCCCTCTCGGGAGGCGGAGGCCCAGGAAGGCACGGGAGAACAATCAGGGAGGACAATTCCAGTTCAACCCAAGGTAGGTGTCCAGGGGGAAAGTGAACACCAGCACTTGGCATGGAAGTCAAGGTCAGTGTGCCCCTGACAGGAAGGGCTAGGAGCTGTTCAGGGGCTTGGACCCTATTCAGCAAACTGGACATCTGACAGGAGAAAACGAGTGTCCTGGGCCCTCCCATGCTTTACCCTGGCCACCTGGATCCCGAGCCCCAGCACTCCGGCCCTGTCTTGGGCCCTTCCCATGGCTTACTCTGGCCACCTGGATACACAGCTCCAGCACCCTGGCCCTGTCCTGGGCCTTCATGGTGCAGGTCCCCAAACAGGTGGTAAGTACAAGATCTGCCACACAATAAAAGTGACCCAGGGCAGCACCGATTGTGGGGACCACTGGCTCCTTGTCCCTCCTGTCCCACTCCCTCCAAATGGAGCCCAGGCACTCCCAGGGCAGCACCTTCCTGAACTGCTCCTGGGGAGGAAGGAAGATGGACATGGGCACGGCCAGGGCAGCCCTGAGTCTGCAGTCGCCCCCTGTCCCAAGCAGGTGACCTTATTCTGAGCTTTGGAATTGGCTTTCCCGGACTAGTCAGAGCTTCGGCTTTCATTCCCCTTGCACTGAGGCCACCACTTGCATAGCACCAGACAAGTAAGAGAACAGCGTGTGCTGTGTTCCCCCTGCTGTCCTCACGGAGCCCACACTCTACCAGGTGGCTCAGCCCTGCCCTTCCTGAGGCCGCTTCTTCTGCCACCCGCTTGGCCCTGTGGGCCTTCTTTCCATTGAGATGCACATTGCGTGTGGCAGCTACCTCCAGGGTCTCAGTGGGGGTGTCTGGTCTGAAATGGAGTCTGTGTCAGGTGTGTAGTAATAGCTGAGGCTGCTAAGGGCTCCTGGGCAGGGGGCTGAGCAGCCTGGGGGCCTGCTCAGTGGGTTCCTCCTGCCTCAAGTGGGCCAGGCCCCCAGCCGGTGCTCTGTCCCCTCCCATGGGATATGCACAGCAGCTATGTATAGGTGCACGTATGCAGAGAGAGATGGAAAGAATGAGAGAGAGAAAGCAAACAAGATCTCTGGCATTTCTTCTTATAAAGTCAGGGCCCTCCCTGACCAGACTTTATCTTAAATTACTCCTTTAGAGTAATACACATCTCTAAATGCAGCCACATTTGAGGGTTAGGATTTCCACCATTGGGTTATTGTCAATAATTCTGCTATAAACATTAGTGAATGAATATCTATTTGAGTTTCTGCATTTGTTGCTTCTGAGTATATATAAATATCTAAAGTGGACTTGCTGGAGCATATGGCAACATTCATTCATTTTTTTTCCCAACAATTTTAAGGGCTTATTCTGCAACAGGCATTGTGCCCTGTACAAGATCAAACAATGAACAAGAAAGCTCCTTATCCTTGGATTCTTTTTTGTCCTTTCCACACTGTTCAGCCTTCAATTTATCTATATATCTTTTCAAAATTCATCTCAAACAACTGCTGTTCAACTTGTTTGAATAAGCATTTATAATGTATTTTTGGTGTTACTTCAATTGCCTGGGGGCTCATCCTCATAAAATATTCTCCCAGTCCAATTTCTTCAAATGTTTTCCCTGCACTGTCTTCTAGTATTTTTATAGTTTCATGTCTTAAGTTTAAATCTTATAGACATTGACCTCTGACTCCTCTTGGCTTGCAAGGTCAAAACCATCAACCAAAGCAAGAG
>NW_003855421.1:0-1996 GCF_000181295.1 Otolemur garnettii | reverse complement strand
AAGTCATTTTCTACTTCTGCTCCCCAACTGGCCTCGGAGTGACATGCAGACTGTATGGCTTGTCACTAAATACTTTTGTTTTTGACTTTGCAACTCTCTCCCTAACTACTATAATAACTCCACAGGCTGAAGCAAACCCTGTCACTTTCCATTCACTACTGCACATTCTTTTGTACCTCCAAGCACACTATTTTCTCTGTGTACGCTTTTTATGTCTGCACAACTAATTGTTTTATCACCTTTGAAACCAAAAGGTCATGCTCTTGGAAGCCTTTGGTAAACCTACCAAAGTAAACTTGGTTTAATGGCTTACATCTGTTCTTCCAAAGGACCTTAAGTTCACCTGTAGCTCCAGTACTACATAGATCCTCTAGGAAACTCGGTCCTTGCTCAACATCTCATTCTTGGAAACAAAACTCCATGACTTTACAAAGGCCTCTGCTCAAAAGTTTTAATCATAGAAGGTTTGCCTGATTACCGTGCATGGAAGAACACCCCTTCCTTTCCTCACTTCTCCCTTCATCTGCTTTATTTCCATTATAACACTCAGCTATCTAAAATATTATTTACCTACCTATTCATTTGAAAATCACTTTTTTAACACTATGTAAATGCCAGCAGGGAGTAAGTTCTTTGCCAATTTTGTTTACTGCTGTATCCTCCTTGACTTGAAAGGTGCCAACCGTAAAACATGAGCGCAGCCCATAACAGGTGAACAAGTAAATAAAATCAGAATTACAATCTTTACTTGTGAATCTCTAGAAACATAAATCAGTTCCAGTTTATAACTCAGAGGAATTTTCTTTAAAAGCCCCTTTCCTCTGGTTGATATTTACGTACTACAACTCTCTCTCGTTTTAACTCTTCTGGTTCCTCACCCTCCGTCAACTTTTTCAGTATCCAGTAGATTGGCGCTGGCCTTTCATTCTCCTTCCATTTCTTTCTGTAAACAATTTCCTCTTTATTTCTTTTTCTTTCTTATATACTTCACATCTAGAGAAGGGATGGGAAAAAAGAGAAATTTTCTTAAAGAAACAAGATGGGTAGCAGTGTGGGGAAAAAACAAAGGGTTAAAATGAAACTAAATAATAATAATAATAAAAAAAAAACAGAACAGCTCCCCAAAGCAGGAACATTGGAGGGGAAGAAAAAAATGGGGGTGCCAGCAACTACATTTCCCTGCTTATATGTAATGTAACAAAACTTCAAACATGTAAGAGACAAATATTGCCAAATAAGTGGTCAAAATAAAAGAAAAATTATTTTTTTTGAGAAAAAGTCTCACTTTCTTGCCCCCAGTAGAGTACTGTGCATTATAGCTCACAGCAACCTGAAACTCTCGGGCTCAAGCAATCCTCTTGACTCAGCTTCCCAAGTAGCTGGGACTACAGGTGCCCACCACAATGCCCAACTATTTTTAGAGATGGGGGTCTTGCTCTATCTCAGGCTGTCTTGAACTCATGAGCTCATGCGATCCACCCACCTCGGCCTCCCAGACTGCTGGGATTATAGGCATGAGCTGCTGTGCTTGGCCAAAGAAAAATTAATATAAAGAATTAGCATACAGATGAATTGCAGACTGGTAAGCTGAATAAATTGTAAAACATGGAATAAAGGTAAATAAGTATTTATAAACAAATTATAAAACAATGTAGCAATATATATTTGAATACAAAATAAAACCATGAATAAAACTAAAATATCGACAGCACTGGAGCACTGTATTTGGACTTTATATTAACTTTTTAATGAGAGGCTAATCCATTATGATAATCTTTAGGTTCTATTAATTTAGCAGGTTCACATTCTAAGGGGAAACACAAAATAATATAAATACAAATTTATACTTGGAAAATAATAGAGAGTAAGCTTCAATAAAACATCGAGCAATTCAGTGATAATTAAGAATTTTAAGTACAGAAATACAGTGTGAATAGAAAGTGTAAAACCATAGAAAATGAATCAAAATAAATACACTCAACTTGATATCTAAAAA
>NW_003855420.1:0-1996 GCF_000181295.1 Otolemur garnettii | reverse complement strand
GTCATCTACCTACAATTTAATGTTTTGTTCCCTTATGGAATTAGTACATATTAACAGTCATATGGTGATAAATCTGTTCAATAAAAACTAGTTTGAAAGAAAACATTTCTAAGATTTATTATACATTTCTTTAATATTTTAGTGATGGAATTAGTATGAATACTGGCCAGTTACTACCTAGTACAAAAGATTATTTTTAGGACCTTCAAAGGCCTGCCTGCAGTGCAATCACAAATGATTTCCCGGCCTGGTTTTCCTAGTTGTTAGTGTGTTCTCACTACAGGATCCCGCCCGCTAACCACGCTTTGTTGCTTTGATTCGTTGAGGTTAGGTTTTCTCTGAAGTCTATTCTGTCCTTTCATGAAATGAGTTAGGAAACTTGATCAAAGTTGCTAGAATTGTGTCTAAAGTGACTATAAGGCACAGACGTGTTGACCGTGCCTTCGTTCCTCTCTCCTCCTCCCCAGTCGCTCTTGTCGTGCATGCATTTATTTAGTGCTCTTTAGGAAAATTACCCCCACTTTTCCCTTGTATTTGCTTTGCAGGTCAGTAACTTACATGAATATTATAGAATTAGCTTGGACAAATGCTATATTACTTTTGAGAATCTCAGAAACTTTCCTTCCACTTTTCTGCTTCAAGAAAGAAAAATTAAGGAAGCTGAACTTTGAATTCAAGCTATTATTTTTATTAGCTATGTCATCATGGGCTTTTTTTTTTTTTTTTGAGACAGAGTCTATCTTTGTCACCCTGGATAGAGTGCTGTGGCATCATACCTCATAGCAACCTCAAACTCTCAGGCTCAAGTGATCCTCTTGCCTCCGCCTTCCAAGTAGCTGGGACTACAGGCACCTAACACAACAGCCGGCTGTTTTTAGAGACAGGTTCTCTCTCTTGCTCAGTCTGGTCTTGAACTCCTGAGCTCAAGCAGTCCACCTGCCTCGGCCTCCCAGAGTGCTGGGATTATTGGCAAGAGCCATGCCTGGCCTCATCATGGGATTTTTCTGACTAGTATTATCTTGAATGTACTTTTATTCATATTTACATTTTGAAAATTTTATTACTGGGTAAAATTTGTCTTGTATATACATGCTGAATAATCATGTTAAATGAATGAATGAAAGGCCAACTATATTTAGCCTAGCTTTTTTCCAGTTAACGAGGAAACATACCGAAGACTGGTATCAATTATAGAATGTTCAAGGGAAGACAAGACAAGACCCCTGTATTACTGAAGTTTTAGTATTCCTTTACATAAAATTTAAATTTGATTCTTAGAATTAATGAGAAACCAAGGCAGAGGTTCTTAGTCATTAACTAATACAGTTTCATCTTTGCAGTAAGTGGATATTTTGGAAGGCATTGTTCTTATACTTAGTGTTATATATGGATGGATATGGATGTGTATATGTTATTCCTATTTTAAATATATAGTCTTAGAAAAAAGTCTTTATGTTCATAAAAATTTAGTAAATTAAACACATAATACTGAATCTGTGCTACTGAATCTATGGAACTTCCCTGCACCCATGAAAGCCCTCTCACTTTTACAAATCTTTTCTTGTTTTTAAAATTTTAATGGTGGTTTATTTTGCTATTTTTTTTATAACTTATATGCTTAAGACAACAAAAAATATTGGAAATTTTCATTTCTACCATCAACTTTGCAGAAATTCTCATCCAATCTTCCTCTTCCATGGCTGTCTGTGTTCAGGGAACAAAGTCGCGATGCCCCTTTGAAGTTGCTTAGAGAGCAACAATGTGATGTGTGCCTAACAAGTATTTTTTAAAATATATAAATTATGTTTTTATATAGCTGACTTTTTATAGTTCATATTGGAAACAAAGTTGGTAGCTATCTGTTACTTGATAGACATATTTTTTAAATTTGCCATGTTATTATTTAGAAATCTGACCCCTTCTGATGAGTATGTTAATATTTAAAGAGCACCAGAAGTTGGAGTTATTTGGCTTTTCTTTAAGAATAAAATTTGTT
>NW_003855419.1:0-1997 GCF_000181295.1 Otolemur garnettii | reverse complement strand
TCCAGCTCCATCCATGTGAACATGAAGGACGCAAAGTCTCCATCTTTTCTTTAAGACTGCATAATATTCCATGGTGTACATATATCACAATTTATTGATCTATTCATGGGTCAATGGGCACTTGGGCTTCTTCCATGACTAGCAATTATGAATTGTGCTGTAATAAACATTCTGATATATATATATATTTATTATAATCTGATTTTTGGTCTTCCAGATTTTTTGAGACAGTTTCATTACATCGCCCTCAGTAGAGTGCTATGGCGTCACAGCTCAGAGCAACCTCAAACTTTTGAGCTTAAGTGGTTTTCTTGCCTCAGTCTCCCAAGGAGCTGGGACTATAGGTACCTGCCACAATGCCCAGCTATATTTTGGTTGCAGTTGTCATTGTTGTTTAGCAGGCCCAGGCTGGGCTCCAACCGGCCAGCTTTGGTGTATGTGGCTGGCGCCCTACTCATTGAGCTATGGGTGCCGAACCAAAAGTGATCCTTTCTTAACCTTACTGCTTAGACAACACCAATAGAGGACCTTAAAGAAGATGATTTAAGGTTCTTAAACACCTTCCTATGCCTGAAAGACTAGCACTGAAAAAGAACCATGTTGCAAAATCAATATTTGTGTTCTCTAAAAATTTATATATTGAAATACTAACCTCCAAGGTAGTGGTATTAGGAGGTGAAGTCTTTAGAAGGTCATTAGGTCAGGAAAGTTGTGCCTTCATGAATGGGATTAGCATTTTTATAAAAGAAGTACAGGAAATCTCCCTTGTCCCTATGGCCATGTGAAGACACAATGAAAAGATCACAAGATGGCCTTTTTTTTTTTTTTTTTTTTGAGACAGAGCCTCAAGCTATCCCCCTGGGTAGAGTGCTGTGGCTTCACTGCTCACAGCAACCTCCAACTCCTGGGCTCAAGCGAATCTCCTGCCTCTGCCTCCCAAGTAGCTGGGACCACAGGCACCTGCCACAACGCCCGGCTATTTTTTGGTTGCAGCCGTCATTGTTGTTTGGTGGGCCCGGGCTGCATTCGAACCTGCCACCTTAGGTTATTGAGGCTGGTGCCATAGCCACTTGAGCCACAGGCGCCGAGCCTGTCCTTTTTCTTATTAAGGCATAAGAGAAAACCATCTGCCAGATTAAACACTACCACTGTTAGCAAAGAAAGTGATACAATAGGTCATTGTGAGTGAGGTTAATGAAAAGTCAGTGCAAGTGTTCTAGTTTGAACCTCTGTGCAGAGGTTATCTGCTATTTTAATTTTCAATTCCCTGTAATATAATGGTAAGTATCTTTTCATATGATTGTTCCCTATCTGTATTATCATCTTTGGTGACATACCTGTTAGCTCTTTTTCCCTTTTATTTTTTGTTTGTTTTGAGACAGAGTCTCACTTTGTCACCCTAGGTAGAATGCCCTGCTATCATAGCTTACAGCAGCCTCAAACTCTTGAGCTCAAGCAATTCACTTGCCTCAGCCTCTTGAGTAGCTGGGACTACAGGCACCAGCAACAGCACCCGGCTACTTTTTATAGACAGGGCCTCGCTCTTGCTCCAGCTGCTCTTGAACTCCTAAGCTTAAGCAATCCACTCGCCTCAGCTTCCCAGAGTGCTAGGAGTACAGGAGCCACTGCACCCAGTCCTTTTTCCCATTTTTACTTTGTTTATATTTTTATGGAGACAGGCACATGTGCTTAACATTTTTTTTAATTAAGTCACATACACATAGATCATGAATACATTTATGCATATGTGGGGTACAATGTGATTTTTTTTATACAATTTGACATGCTTACATCAAACTAATTAATATAGTTTTTGCCTCATTTACTTGATTATTGTGTTAAGACATTTATGTCCTGCACTTGATAGATTTGACTTATTCCCTTGCAATATGCTCCCTAGGTATGGTCCCGCCTTTTACCCTCCCTCCAGCAAGCTTCCTCCTTCCCCCTTTTTCCAATTTTTCAATTGGTTGATTTGCTTTCTCAATATTGAGGGG
>NW_003855418.1:0-1997 GCF_000181295.1 Otolemur garnettii | reverse complement strand
AATTTAAAATATTTTTTAAATTGACACATAAAATGATTTATCCTGGACAACATGATGTTTTAAAGAATACAGATGCTGTGGGATGACGATAATCATCTAATTAACATACGCTTTCCTGCTAGCTGTTCCTTCTGCGATCACTTTGGTGAAGAGAGTACTTTCACCCATTCTTTTTACCGCTTTTAAGAATATGATATTTTGTTAACTATAGTCACTCCATTGTACAACACATCTCCCAAACGTGTTCCTCTTATCTGAAACCTCCTGTCCCTTGATCAATATCTTCCCTATCCTTCCTCCTTTCCCCACAATCAGCCTCGCTCCTGGTCACTCTACTCTCGGCTTCCATGAGATCAACGTTTTTAGATTTTATATGTGAGTGAGATCATGTGGTGTTTGTTTGTGTGTGTGTCTGTATTGTTTCATTTAACACTATGTCCAACAGATTCATCTACATTGTCACAAATTGCAAGATTTTCTTCTTTCTTTATGACTGAAGAGTATTCTGTTGTGGATATTGTAGTTACTGCTTTTCATGCCCTTGTTTTAAAGTGGTCCCCTTTCCTGAAGTTATGATGATAGTCGCCTAAATTACCTTCTGAAATATTTATTTTATTGCCATCCATATTTATACCAACAATCAACTATAATTATGTGTGTGTGTGAGTGTACGGTATGAGCTGGAGGTCAGTTTTTTCTACATTGTCTCTGGTTTTCCTAGCACTACTATTTGAAAAGATCATCTTTCCTCATTACTCCAAAGTGTTACCTTTATTATAAACCAAGTGTCTCTCTCTCTCTCTCCAAAGTTTTATTACAAACCAAGTAAGTCTCTCTCTCTCTCTGCTTTCTCTTCTGTTCCATTAGCCTATAGGTCTATCCTTACACCAGGTCTTGCTCCCCCATTTAAATGACTGTCATATAAAAAGTTTTCAGATATTATAGGTGGACTTTTACATTTTCATATAAGAAAAATTGACACACTTTAAAATAAGTGTGTCAAGTTTCACACTATGATGTGAGATTTTTACTGGGATTATATACAGTCTAATTTTGGAATAATTAAAATTTTTACAAAATTGAATATTTCAGTTTGTGAATGTTGTATATTTCTCCATTGATGAGAAGGGAAGGGGAATATTCTGTAACTTCTATTGGTAATGTTTTGTGTTTTGTAGCATTCTACTTTTACCTTCTTCCTAAACAATTCAAGTACCTAGAAATACTTTTGCATCTTTTATCGCCTTCCAACTTATGTACTTTTTATTGTCATATATTTTTATTATTTATTTATTTTGAATCACACAAAACAGTGCTTAGATAGCCAATGTTCATTTTGGATTTACCCACATTTTTACCAATTTTCTTAGGTTTCATTCTGTATCTCATCTTCACATGGGGATATTCTTTCTGGAAAAAAAATCTCAAGTATTTCCCTTACTGAGAGTCTACTGATAACAAATAATCTCGGTTTTTATTCACTTAAAAATATCTCTTGTTCCTATTTCTGAAGATTATTTTACTGAGTTTTAAATTATAGATCTTTTTCTCAGCACTTAGCAGATAAAATTCATATTTTAACTTCCTTTTTTCTTTTTTTTTCTTTTTTTTTTTTTTTTTTTTTTTTTGAGACAGAGCCTCAAGCTGTCCCCCTGGGCAGAGTGCCGTGGCCTTACAGCTCACAGCAACCTCCAAGTCCTGGGCTCAAGCGAGTCTCCGGCCTCCGCCTCCCAAGTAGCTGGGACCTCAGGCGCCCGCCACAACGCCCAGCTATTTTTTGGTTGCAGCCGCCATTGTTGTTTGGCGGGTCCGGGCTGGGGATTCGAACCCACCACCTTAGGTGTACGTGGCTGGTGCCCTAGCCGGTTGAGCTATAGGCGCCAAGCCAACTTCCTTTTTTTCTGCTGATACATCAGTTATCAATATAATGGACATTCTTTTGCACACAATCTTGCCTGTACTATCTGGGTTTTCTGAAGTACTTTCTCTCAGTATTT
>NW_003855417.1:0-1997 GCF_000181295.1 Otolemur garnettii | reverse complement strand
CCCCTCAATATTGAGAAAGCAAATCAACCAATTGAAAAATTGGAAAAAGGGGGAAGGAGGAAGCTTGCTGGAGGGAGGGTAAAAGGCGGGACCATACCTAGGGAGCATATTGCAAGGGAATAAGTCAAATCTATCAAGTGCAGGACATAAATGTCTTAACACAATAATCAAGTAAATGAGGCAAAAACTATATTAATTAGTTTGATGTAAGCATGTCAAATTGTATAAAAAAAATCACATTGTACCCCACATATGCATAAATGTATTCATGATCTATGTGTATGTGACTTAATTAAAAAAAATGTTAAGCACATGTGCCTGTCTCCATAAAAATATAAACAAAGTAAAAATGGGAAAAAGGACTGGGTGCAGTGGCTCCTGTACTCCTAGCACTCTGGGAAGCTGAGGCGAGTGGATTGCTTAAGCTTAGGAGTTCAAGAGCAGCTGGAGCAAGAGCGAGGCCCTGTCTATAAAAAGTAGCCGGGTGCTGTTGCTGGTGCCTGTAGTCCCAGCTACTCAAGAGGCTGAGGCAAGTGAATTGCTTGAGCTCAAGAGTTTGAGGCTGCTGTAAGCTATGATAGCAGGGCATTCTACCTAGGGTGACAAAGTGAGACTCTGTCTCAAAACAAACAAAAAATAAAAGGGAAAAAGAGCTAACAGGTATGTCACCAAAGATGATAATACAGATAGGGAACAATCATATGAAAAGATACTTACCATTATATTACAGGGAATTGAAAATTAAAATAGCAGATAACCTCTGCACAGAGGTTCAAACTAGAACACTTGCACTGACTTTTCATTAACCTCACTCACAATGACCTATTGTATCACTTTCTTTGCTAACAGTGGTAGTGTTTAATCTGGCAGATGGTTTTCTCTTATGCCTTAATAAGAAAAAGGACAGGCTCGGCGCCTGTGGCTCAAGTGGCTATGGCACCAGCCTCAATAACCTAAGGTGGCAGGTTCGAATGCAGCCCGGGCCCACCAAACAACAATGACGGCTGCAACCAAAAAATAGCCGGGCGTTGTGGCAGGTGCCTGTGGTCCCAGCTACTTGGGAGGCAGAGGCAGGAGATTCGCTTGAGCCCAGGAGTTGGAGGTTGCTGTGAGCAGTGAAGCCACAGCACTCTACCCAGGGGGATAGCTTGAGGCTCTGTCTCAAAAAAAAAAAAAAAAAAAAGGCCATCTTGTGATCTTTTCATTGTGTCTTCACATGGCCATAGGGACAAGGGAGATTTCCTGTACTTCTTTTATAAAAATGCTAATCCCATTCATGAAGGCACAACTTTCCTGACCTAATGACCTTCTAAAGACTTCACCTCCTAATACCACTACCTTGGAGGTTAGTATTTCAATATATAAATTTTTAGAGAACACAAATATTGATTTTGCAACATGGTTCTTTTTCAGTGCTAGTCTTTCAGGCATAGGAAGGTGTTTAAGAACCTTAAATCATCTTCTTTAAGGTCCTCTATTGGTGTTGTCTAAGCAGTAAGGTTAAGAAAGGATCACTTTTGGTTCGGCACCCATAGCTCAATGAGTAGGGCGCCAGCCACATACACCAAAGCTGGCCGGTTGGAGCCCAGCCTGGGCCTGCTAAACAACAATGACAACTGCAACCAAAATATAGCTGGGCATTGTGGCAGGTACCTATAGTCCCAGCTCCTTGGGAGACTGAGGCAAGAAAACCACTTAAGCTCAAAAGTTTGAGGTTGCTCTGAGCTGTGACGCCATAGCACTCTACTGAGGGCGATGTAATGAAACTGTCTCAAAAAATCTGGAAGACCAAAAATCAGATTATAATAAATATATATATATATCAGAATGTTTATTACAGCACAATTCATAATTGCTAGTCATGGAAGAAGCCCAAGTGCCCATTGACCCATGAATAGATCAATAAATTGTGATATATGTACACCATGGAATATTATGCAGTCTTAAAGAAAAGATGGAGACTTTGCGTCCTTCATGTTCACATGGATGGAGCTGGA
>NW_003855416.1:0-1997 GCF_000181295.1 Otolemur garnettii | reverse complement strand
AAAAAAAAGTACTTTACCTCAACCATACTCTCCTGGTGATTATGAAACACAAAATTGTCATAGAAAATTTAACACATACATTTATCAAACTTCGAGCAGTAGTTATCAATCACTGGCATGATTGTTTGTGATGTAAATTTTGTTTTAAGCTTTTCTGAATTATCTAAATGCACTAACACAAGGTTTCTGAACCATGACAGTATTGACATTTTGGACCAGATAATGCTTTTCTCTCTCTTGGGTGTCAGCCTAGTTCGCAACATCCTCGAACTCCTGGGCTCAAGCTATCCTCCTGCCTCAGTGTGCCAAGTAGCTGGGACTACAGGCACCCACCACAACGCCAGCTAATTTTTCTGTTTTTAGTAGAGATGGGGGCTAGCTCTTGCTCAGGCTGTTCTTGAACCCCTGAGCTCAAGCAATCCTCTCGCCTTGGCCTCTCAGAGTGCTAGGATTATAGGCCTGAGCCACTGCGCCTAGCCTGGACCAGATAATTCTTGTGGGAGTCTGTCTTGTGCACCCAGGGGATTATGTAGCACCCCTACTCTCGATCCACTGGGTGCCAGGAGTGCCTCCCCTTTCCCCCAAGAATGACAAAGAAAAATGTCTCCCAACATTGATAGATGTCACTTGAGGGCAAAATGCCCCTCCAATGGGACATCTAGAGAGAGAACCATTCTTGTAGCGCAAATGCAATCTGCCCGCCCCCACCTGTGTGGAGGAATGATTGACAAATGAAATGGTATATATTTAAGGCGTACAATGCGATGTTATGATATGTGTATACATTGTGAAATGATTACCAAAATCAAACTAATTAACATATCCACCATCTCACAGAGTTACCTTTTTGTGGTTGAGAACACTTGAGATCTACTCTCTTAGCAAATTTCGAGTGTAGGATACATTAACAATAGTCACCATGCTCTACATTAGGTCTACAGTACTTATCTTGAACTTGAAGGTTTGTACCCTGTGATCAGGATTTCCCCTTTTTTTCTCCACCTCCCAGTCCCTGGCAACCACCATTCTCCTGTGACTGTGAGATTGCCCTTTTTCTGTTGTTGTTATTTTTTGATTCCATGTACATGGAAGAAACATCATTCAGTATTTGTCTTTCTGTGCCTGACTTATTTTGCTCAGCATAGCGTCCTCAAGGTTCATCTATGTTTTTGCAACTGGCAGGATTTCCTTCCTTTCCAAGTATATAGACAGCTAGTTATATGTAAAGATGGATGAATGGGTAGATAGATAGATAGATAGATACATACATACATAGATAGAAAGATAGATAGATGTACCACATAAATATAAATCAGTATATTCAGTCTATAATCTCTTTTTATTTGCACACCATAGCCATTTTCAATGGTGTTAAAAGTTCTTTGAAAACAGCTTGTAAAATCTGCATAAGTTTTTTCTGTGAACCTGCAGTGTTCTGCTGGAAATTTACACTGCTTCAAATTTTTAAAAAATAAATGATGATATAATAGTCACCTTTGAGCATTATAACATTGTGGTTATGTATGAGTATTTGTTTACAATTAATGCCTCACATCAAATGGATTTCATGACTATGACTTTTTCTGAGTATTGTCAGAGATCCATCTGGTCAGGTGCTATGAATGTATAACTCCATCCAGTAGTATAGGATAGAGATGGTTTCTTAACAACAGCTTGAATCCTAATTAAACATTAAAAGGCAGTTTCTTCCCAAAATGCAAGTAGCTGTATTTTTCTGAACATAAGAGTAATGTGTGCTCATTGAAAACATTCAGAAAATAGAGTGTGAGGAGAACAAAACTCACCCTTCCAGAATTGTTTTCTCCATGAGTACTTGCATACATATATACTATCTCTAAACAGGAGCCACAGGAAAGAGAAAGGAGAGGACACCGAAGACACATCAATGGAGTTAAAGAGAGGGAGGTTCCTTAGAAGACAGCTGAAGATGTAAGAGGTCAGTCAAATCAATAAGAACAAGAACACACACACACACA
>NW_003855415.1:0-1997 GCF_000181295.1 Otolemur garnettii | reverse complement strand
TGTGTTCACTCACAGCCTGTGTGCTGGTGTGTGTGTTCACTCACTTCCTGTGTGCTGGTATAAGTGTGTGTTCACTCACAACCTATGTGCTGGTGTGCGTGTGTGTTCACTCACTGCCTGTGTGCTGACATGCGTGTGTTCACTCACTGCCTGTGTGCTGACGTGCGTGTGTTTTCACTCACAGCCTGTTTGCTGGTGTGAGTGTGTTCACTCATTGCCTGTGTGCTGGTGTGTGTGTGTTCACTCACAGCCTATGTGCTGGTGTAAGTGTGTGTTCACTCATTGCCTGCGTGCTGGTGTGTGTGTGTTCACTCACAGCCTATGTGCAGGTGTGCGTATGTGTTCACTCACAGCCTATGTGCTGGTGTGTGTGTTCACTCACTGCCTGTGTGCTGGTGCGTGTGTGTTCACTCACAACCTGTGTGCTGGCGTGCGTGTGTTTTCACTCACAGCCTATGTGCTGGTGTGTGTGTTCACTCACTGCCTGTGTGCTGGTGCGTGTGTGTTCACTCACTGCCTGTGTGCTGGTGTGTGTTCACTCACTGCCTGTGTGCTGGTGAGTGTGTGTTCACTCACAGCCTATGTGCTGGTGAGAGTGTGTGTTCACTCACAGCCTGTGTGCTGGTGTGTGTGTTCACTCACTGCCTGTGTGCTGGTGTGCGTGTGTGTTCACTCACAGCCTATGTGCTGGTGAGAGTGTGTGTTCACTCACTGCCTGTGTGCTGGTGTGTGTGTGTTCACTCACTGCCTGTGTGCTGGTGTGCATGTGTGTTCTCTCACAGCCTATGTGCTGGTGTGCGTGTGTTCACTCACAGCCTATGTGTTGGTGTGCGTGTGTTCACTCACAGCCTGTGTGCTGGTGTGCGTGTGTGTTCACTCACAGCCTATGTGCTGGTGTGCGTGTGTGTTCACTCACTGCCTATGTGCCGGTGTGCATGTGTGTTCACTCACTGCCTGTGTGCTGGTGCGTGTGTGTGTTCACTCACAGCCTATGTGCTGGTGTGCGTGTGTGTTCACTCACTGCCTATGTGCCGGTGTGCGTGTGTGTTCACTCACTGCCTGTGTGCTGGTGCGTATGTGTGTTCACTCACAGCCTATGTGCTGGTGTGCGTGTGTGTTCACTCACTGCCTGTGTGCCGGTGTGCGTGTGTGTTCACTCACTGCCTGTGTGCTTGTGTGCATGTGTGTTCACTCACATCCTGTGTGCTGGTGTGTGTGTTCACTCACAGTCTTTCACTCTCAAAAGGGTCCCAGTTCAGATCATGTGATATTGTCATCCTCGCTCTGACTTAATGATTATTCTTTTTCTCCCCAAAATATGTTGTTCAGATTAATACATTTTAAAAGGTAGCTCATTCAGGCACATAATCTTGATTCTGCTTCTAACTAGCTGTCTGTTCCTTGATGTGTCATTTTAACCTAAACTCTCTCATGGTGATAACAGTAGGAAACCATCTCAAGAAAGAAGGCTGAGGCTCAGAGCAGCGAAGTGACTTGCATGGTGTCACAGGGGCACTGACAGTGGCATCAGAGCTGGACCTCATTTCTTTTCATTCCATATCTGACATCTGTCCCTATACCACCACACTGTTTTGCCATTTCATCACATTTGTGTATTATATCAATCAGTCTGGACCAGACCCATCACCTCAGACTAAACAAAGTTGATTTCATGACTCTTCTCTAAGCAGTTTTCCATTGCAAATACCAAACGGGCTGGGGTAAACCACTGTCCTATTAGTTTTTAGTAAGTGGCCTTTTGGGCTCTTTTCTTTGTCTCTTCTCAGCGTCTGCATCCCATCTCACATCTGATTCTATTTATTCCACAGAAGACTTGTCAGTTTTTTGCCCTTTTCTCACACTTACACTGTAGCCCTCCCACCTTCACTCTCAGCGCCTGGGTTACCAGGGTTTCTAGCTCTGTCTCACACCTGTACTGTTAAAGGCACTGACACAGAGCAGGGCTGCCTGAGTTCAAAGCTGTGCTCAGCCACCTA
>NW_003855414.1:0-1997 GCF_000181295.1 Otolemur garnettii | reverse complement strand
AATTTAAAATATTTTTTAAATTGACACATAAAATGATTTATCCTGGACAACATGATGTTTTAAAGAATACAGATGCTGTGGGATGACGATAATCATCTAATTAACATACGCTTTCCTGCTAGCTGTTCCTTCTGCGATCACTTTGGTGAAGAGAGTACTTTCACCCATTCTTTTTACCGCTTTTAAGAATATGATATTTTGTTAACTATAGTCACTCCATTGTACAACACATCTCCCAAACGTGTTCCTCTTATCTGAAACCTCCTGTCCCTTGATCAATATCTTCCCTATCCTTCCTCCTTTCCCCACAATCAGCCTCGCTCCTGGTCACTCTACTCTCGGCTTCCATGAGATCAACGTTTTTAGATTTTATATGTGAGTGAGATCATGTGGTGTTTGTTTGTGTGTGTGTCTGTATTGTTTCATTTAACACTATGTCCAACAGATTCATCTACATTGTCACAAATTGCAAGATTTTCTTCTTTCTTTATGACTGAAGAGTATTCTGTTGTGGATATTGTAGTTACTGCTTTTCATGCCCTTGTTTTAAAGTGGTCCCCTTTCCTGAAGTTATGATGATAGTCGCCTAAATTACCTTCTGAAATATTTATTTTATTGCCATCCATATTTATACCAACAATCAACTATAATTATGTGTGTGTGTGAGTGTACGGTATGAGCTGGAGGTCAGTTTTTTCTACATTGTCTCTGGTTTTCCTAGCACTACTATTTGAAAAGATCATCTTTCCTCATTACTCCAAAGTGTTACCTTTATTATAAACCAAGTGTCTCTCTCTCTCTCTCCAAAGTTTTATTACAAACCAAGTAAGTCTCTCTCTCTCTCTGCTTTCTCTTCTGTTCCATTAGCCTATAGGTCTATCCTTACACCAGGTCTTGCTCCCCCATTTAAATGACTGTCATATAAAAAGTTTTCAGATATTATAGGTGGACTTTTACATTTTCATATAAGAAAAATTGACACACTTTAAAATAAGTGTGTCAAGTTTCACACTATGATGTGAGATTTTTACTGGGATTATATACAGTCTAATTTTGGAATAATTAAAATTTTTACAAAATTGAATATTTCAGTTTGTGAATGTTGTATATTTCTCCATTGATGAGAAGGGAAGGGGAATATTCTGTAACTTCTATTGGTAATGTTTTGTGTTTTGTAGCATTCTACTTTTACCTTCTTCCTAAACAATTCAAGTACCTAGAAATACTTTTGCATCTTTTATCGCCTTCCAACTTATGTACTTTTTATTGTCATATATTTTTATTATTTATTTATTTTGAATCACACAAAACAGTGCTTAGATAGCCAATGTTCATTTTGGATTTACCCACATTTTTACCAATTTTCTTAGGTTTCATTCTGTATCTCATCTTCACATGGGGATATTCTTTCTGGAAAAAAAATCTCAAGTATTTCCCTTACTGAGAGTCTACTGATAACAAATAATCTCGGTTTTTATTCACTTAAAAATATCTCTTGTTCCTATTTCTGAAGATTATTTTACTGAGTTTTAAATTATAGATCTTTTTCTCAGCACTTAGCAGATAAAATTCATATTTTAACTTCCTTTTTTCTTTTTTTTTCTTTTTTTTTTTTTTTTTTTTTTTTTGAGACAGAGCCTCAAGCTGTCCCCCTGGGCAGAGTGCCGTGGCCTTACAGCTCACAGCAACCTCCAAGTCCTGGGCTCAAGCGAGTCTCCGGCCTCCGCCTCCCAAGTAGCTGGGACCTCAGGCGCCCGCCACAACGCCCAGCTATTTTTTGGTTGCAGCCGCCATTGTTGTTTGGCGGGTCCGGGCTGGGGATTCGAACCCACCACCTTAGGTGTACGTGGCTGGTGCCCTAGCCGGTTGAGCTATAGGCGCCAAGCCAACTTCCTTTTTTTCTGCTGATACATCAGTTATCAATATAATGGACATTCTTTTGCACACAATCTTGCCTGTACTATCTGGGTTTTCTGAAGTACTTTCTCTCAGTATTT
>NW_003855413.1:0-1998 GCF_000181295.1 Otolemur garnettii | reverse complement strand
TGCGCCAATGCCCCCAGTCAGCCTCTTCCTTTTTAATAGAGTCATCAGTTTTACTTTTCATGTTCAGACATTAGGCAAAGTCACTTGTCACTGATGGGATATCCCTGTCTGCTTCTGTTTCAAGATCTGTATCACAGTTTTATTTCCATCTTTATTTCCTTTCTGTTAGTTTAGGGAATAATAAGATGGAAAAGCATGTATTCAGTCTGCCATTTTGGTCTGGAAGTCCCATAGCAGTTTTAATTTTTTTTTAACTCTTTTTTGAAGTTTTGCACATAAAGAGATCACTATCACAGTATCTAAAACTACACCATGACAACAATATGATTGTTTTTCTTACTGGATCAGAAGTAATTTTTGTATAATAGGAAAGGATAGGTCTGGATTGATTTTTTTTTAATTTCCTATAATTTAGTGTTCTTGTGATTTATGAAGCTCGACCTCATATTATGGCCTGATAGAAATTAACCAAAGGGATAATTACTGCCAGCTTAAAAAGAGCTATTAAAAAGTCATTATTCTAGTTATGAAGAAAATGAACAAAAATAATCCAAATTTCCTCTCTATTGTAAACGAATGTCATGTAATTGAATTTCACCTCCACTTGAACTTAGCAATGACTGCGCTTTAGAATACTATGTCTAAATGATACATTTTGAAAATTTTATGTCAATCTGTTTTCCAGAACCAAATGAAGATAATCATTTTTAATATATTTGAGCAAATAAAGAAGCCTTACCTGTACTTTTAAAGATTATTGATATTCACACAATGAACTGCTATTATTTTAATTTCCATATAATTTTCCCCTCTCCCTAGAGGTTATGATGTTTAAAAAAAAAAAAAAAAGCTGTACGTATTTTCCTATGATCAAACCACATTGGGCCAAGTCCTGTTCTCTCTCTTGGACTCTACTACTTCACTTCTTAATTTTTATGATGAACAGCAAATTTAACAAATCTGAAATTGTCCTTCTGATATTTCATTTCCATAAATGTCCTTCCTGTATTCTTTCCTATTTCAGTAAATAATAAATCCATTCTTTGATTTACTTGTCCCCAAAAAAGAGTTGCCTCCTTTTGGCCTTACATTTCATACCCAATTTGGGATTAAATTCTTTAGTTCTCCCTTCAAACTAGACACACAGTTCAAACACTTTACTAACTTTTTGACCAACTTCCTCAGACATGTGATGACCGTGTCCCACCTGGACGATTGCAATAGCCTAACTGCCCAAAATTCTTCCTATTTCTGCTTTTGCTTCCTTCATTCTTGTCTCAGTAAACAGCCAGAGCAATCTTGTTAACTATAACTCAGATTCTGTCACTTTTCGGCTCACAGTTCTCACTCACAAGGAAAACCAAAATTATTACGATGACTTACAAGGCCAACATGATCTTTTACTTCCCACTTGTTTTTGGACCTTTCTCTTTTCTATCTTTGTTTTATTTATTCTTCTCCAGATGCCTGGCCCACTCACTCTTTTGAGGGGAAAAAAATCATGTAATTTCTCAATATTACCTTCATTTAGGGTTGGACACACTGAAAATTGCATATTCTGCAAATGTTGCATGGGGGTAAAACCAAGAAATCATGTCTACTTGCCTACACATGAACTGAATGTTGGCAAAGCTAGCAAAGGAATTTAACACATACTAGCATAGATTGTGAAGGAATTTATATTTTCAACAGAAAGACTAAAGGGTTTTGGTCAAGGTTCCCTTGTGGAAATTTTCAGGACTATAAGGAGAGGGACATCTTTGGTTTTGAATAAGGTTATGTTTTGATATTGATATATACATTCTCTTAAAAATGCCTGCAAAAATTCCCAGTTCCTTTTCAACTATATTTCCCCCAGCTCTAACTCTTTTTTAATTACTTCAAAACATGGTTTATTTCTGATAATGGGCCAGAATACCTTTGTTGAAACTAAGATCATAGACAGAAATCATACCACCAGTGTGTCTTATAACCTCAAATAAAGACCCAGGCTGGAAG
>NW_003855412.1:0-1999 GCF_000181295.1 Otolemur garnettii | reverse complement strand
AACACAGCCCCAGCCAAACTTTAACAAAAAATAGCCAGGCATTGTGGTCGGCACCTGTTGTCCCAGCTAATTGGGAGGCTGAGGCAAGAGAATTTCCTGAGCCCAAGAGCTGGAGATTGCTGTGAGCTGTGATGCCATAGCACTCTATTGAAGGTAATAAAGTGAGACTCTGTCTCAAAAAACAAACAAACAAAAAACAACCATGAACTCTGAACTCTAATTGCCTATGTCAATTAGACTTGACTATATCTACATGCGACATCTGGGCCAAGAGACTTTGGTGACTTTCACCAAATAACTCGCTCACCTGATGCAGCTCCTGTGAAGACTGAATTAGTCTGTTAAACAGAACTGTGTCTGACACAGAGACTACATTGAGCAAACCGTAGATAATTTCAGAGTCTCAGAAAACCACTTTGAAATAATTTTTCCTTTCAAAGTGTGAAAAATAAAAAGAATGGTACCAATCAACATAAACACTTCCAATCTTATATACTCCAGTTGCTGTGCTGTTTAATGTTGGCAGTTTCTGGGTTCCAAAACAGTTGTTCTTAATAGTTATTTCAAATTCAATTGAGTTAAAATTCCAAGTTTTACCTTACAGTTCTCCTGTGGTTTGATATTTGGATTTTTGGATTTTGTCCTTTCAGGCAGCACCAACTAATACCCCTTTGTACAAGCCAGTGAATCTTTCTCCTTAGGATAAACTAACTGGGATAATCTCCCTTAAACCTCCACCTAAAGGGTGTTTGCTCATGTTTAGCCTACCAGACTGTTGTTTTGACCTACTTGCTTTCCTCATAACCTATTTCCCCCCCTCCACTCCCCTAAGTCTAGATATAAGAGCTAACTCTCCATTTCTGCTTCCTGTTCTCCTTGTGAAGAATCCAGGTGTCCCCCCACCACTCCTCACTGTAGTGCATCCCCCTGGGCCTACTGGCTCCACCCTTCATCATAGAGCTCACAAGCCCCATCCAGGGAAATTTGATGGGGACAGTACAAGGGTAGGACCATTTGACCTTCCCTGAGCTCCCCTTTCTAAACTGGGCAAGAGTCTAAAAGGGAAACAAAGTATCCTTTCTCTTGTTCTGTGTCCAGCAAACTCCAACCTTCCATCAATACCCAGCTAAAATGTACCAAACACTGTGAAAGTCTCTCACCCCCAGGCACAGATTACTGCTTTATCCTGTTGTCCCCATAGCACTTGCTATGTATTGTGGCATTCTCAATAGCTACAACAATCACATCTTGTAGATGCTCAGAAATGTTTTTGACTAAGCCAGTTATGTAGATATCTATGTATGAGAGGTTGGAAACGGCTGAAATTGCCTATTTTAATGGGATTGGAGGGAGTTCGGGATTTAAAAGGGCTTTAGAATCACACACTTAAATTTAATATTAAATATATGATATGCTGTTAGTAACATTAGGAAACTTAAGCTAGCCTCTCTGAATTTTAGCCTTCCCATCTGCAAAATGGCACTGTCTCTGTCTTGGCCTCTGTCAGAGAGCTGATGTGGACCAAATAGGACGACAGATAGAAGGCCCACAGCAAACATATGGTTTAAGTCATGGCTATTAAGACCCTCAAAAAAGTTTCTGAAAAGTCAAATTGGTCAAAAGTATTCTCTCTTGTTGGATTTTGTCAATAGACCCCAGGTTCCTGCATTACTATTATCTCACAGGAGCTAGGAAGCCATGTTTTCAGGGAGTGTCTTGTATTAGGATTAACAGAGATATTCTGCTCCTCTCTCTCACTATTTCATGCCTACACTTATCAGAGATGCTTGATTTACTGGAAGGCAGTGCTAAAGGCATGCATCCCCAGCTCCTCCAACTCGGGCCTATCTCCATAGCTACACTGTTGCCTGACAACCCATAGTTGCCCTTTCTTGGAGTTGAGAATTGTTCCTTGCCATTCCCACTAAAAAAGCATGAATTAAACGTATGACCTGGAAGAAGTGATGCATCGAGTCATGAATAACCATAGCTCACTAGT
>NW_003855411.1:0-1999 GCF_000181295.1 Otolemur garnettii | reverse complement strand
ACATTTTTATTTTTGATTAAATTCTACAAAAACAGAATTCTGACTTTTGTGATTTGTGAAAATTTCATAGATCAGGGGGATACTCCTGAAGCTAGCTGGGCCAAGCCATTATTATGGTAACTTACCCCAAAATGCTACTTCCCAATTATGAAAATTTTTACTAATGTAACATGAGATGAGTTGCAAGTGGAGGGAAGGTGGGGAAAGAATTAATGGCTGTAGTACTTAGTTTTTATGGCAACTGATTGTGGAGTCACTGTCTTCATTTACTACCCTAGCGAGTGTATATAGGCTGTAAAGAAGCAGCTAAAACCATAAACAAGAAACATACCACTAAACATTAAGGAGAGCCAGAAGGCCTCCATGGTGGTTTTAAAAGACCTCGTCTCCAACCATCACAGGGCAGATACAGCTGAGGACAAAGTCAAGTCTGATCTCAATAAGTATGGCATTATCACAACAGTTGAATGCTCAACCTTGACAAAGCTGTCTTAATATTGTATGGCCAATGGTGAGGAAGGACTGGGAACCACACATATTTAAGCAGATAGGAATGAGGCAGAGAAAAATTCCACTTATTTTGTGTTGCTGCTTCTTTTTTACATTTTAGGCATCTTCATTGAGATAGAATTGATATAATATAAGCCCCACATATTTAAATTGTATGATTTGATAAATTTTTGACATGTGTAGATGCACATGAAACTGTTGATAGGATGATAATAATTAATACTGCCACCATCTGCAAAAGTTTGTAATTCCTTTCATTCAATTTCCCATCCTACCTTATCTTTACACAAACCAGGGAATTGATCTGATTTCTATTTCTATGGGTTGGGTTTTATTTCCAAAGTTTTATATAAATTGACTCAATATTTCACTTTATTAGTCTGACATTTTATACTTAGCATAATTGTTTTGAGATTTATACATGTTGTTGAATGTAACATTCATTTTTATTGCTGATTAGCATTCCATTGTGTGGCTATCACATAATTTGTTTATCCAATCACTTGCTACTGAGGATTTGAGTTGTTTCCAGTTTTTGCCCTGTACAAAGAAGAATGTTTTGAGTATTTGTGTACAAGTCAGTATATGGCTAAATGCCTTTATTTCCTTTAGGTGACTAGAGTGAAATAACAGGGTTATATGGTAAGTAAATACTTAACTTTTTAAGAGAGTGCTGAACCATTTTTAGCATTGGTTATATCATTTAAATTCCCACCCCAGTTATATGAGAGTTTCACTTGCCTTGTATCCTCACCAAACTTTGGAATGGTTAATCATTTTAATCTTTGCTATTCTAACATGTATAGCCATAACTAATGAAAAGTTTAATTTATTAAAATTTCCCCCCAAATTACACAGAATAGAATTAACAGATAGAATATTAAAACAATAATTATATAGGTATTCCATGTATTCAAGAAGCTATAGGAAAGACTCAACAAGAAAAAACATGGAAAATAATAAGTGATCTAAATTCAATTTCTAGATATGAAAACAAAATGCCTGTGATAAAATTATACCAAATAGAATTAACAAAAGATTATGCATTTCAGAAGAAAAAAATTAATAAACTTAAAGATATTGCATTAGAAACTATTCAATGTCAGGAGAGAAAATAACACTGAAAAAAATGAATTGACTATTAGAGAGTGGTGGTGCAACTTCAAGGATCCAAATACACCTGGTTTTGAAATCTGCAGTGGAGGCAGTGGGAAAAAATATTTGAAGAAACAATGGCTAAAAATTTTCCATTCTTGATGGGTACTATAAACCCACATATCCAAGAACCTTTAAAAATCCTATGCACACCAAGAAGAAGAAAATTGCCTGAAACAATAAAGAAGGAAGAAAATATACATCAAAAGATAGCCAGAAAAGAGGCACATTATATGTAGAAAAACAGACAAGGATGACAGCAGACTTCCTATTAGAAACAATGCAAACTAGAAGATATCCTTAAAGTATTGAAAGAAAAAAAAAGTCAATCTGG
>NW_003855410.1:0-2000 GCF_000181295.1 Otolemur garnettii | reverse complement strand
TTACTGTGGACCATGGGGTATTTACCCTTTTGCAATCCTCTAGCTTTTGTCCTGTTCTCTACAATTCTTCCTCTATTACAAATGGCAGTGCTAGGTGCTCATGGAAAGTTCTTTTGTGCTCTAGAATACAGTTCAATGAAGCCCGAAGTCTTTAAACTCTTAGGGTGGTTACCTTCTGTCTCAGGGTGCTTTCTTCTCCCTTGGGGTTCCATTCTCTCCTTACTTTTATCGCACCTTATTTTAGTTAACTGATAGTTGATTCTTCTTTGTGAAGAAAAAAATCAGAATAGGAACTCAACACTTTTTACATTAAAATGCATTTGTGATAATCTCAGATTTAAAGAAAAACTGAAAATACCAAGCAAAATTTTTGTTTTCCCAGAATTTAATAGAGAATAAATTGCTGATGTGATGGTTCATCACTCTGCATATTTTTATAAACCAGGACATTCTACATGACTAAATCAGCCAAATCAGAATGTGGAAAATAAGAATATTACTACCATCTAATTCTCAGGGGCCACTCATTTTAGGGAATTGTTTCAGTAATGCTCTTTATAGGCAAAAAGTCCAGTCTGGAATCAGGCATTGCATTTTGTGGCTGTGTTCTTGAATCTCTTTCAGTCTGGAATAGTTTCTCTCTCTTTCCTTGACTTCAAAGGCCACATTACTTCCATTTATTTTGTTAAGTGGTCTTCATTTGGTATTTGTCTGATGTTGCCTCGTGATTAGATTCAAGCATGCTCTTTGGCAGAAACATCAGAGAAGCTGTGCCGTGCTGTTCCCATTCTGTTCTGTTGGGTTGCACGTGGTTTTGACTGATCCCATTACTGATAATATTTATTTTGACCACTTAATTAAGGTGGTGTCTTCCAGGCATCTCCACTGTAAAGTTACTTCCCCTCATTAATTATAATTTTAATACATGTTTTGTGGGAAGATATTTTGAGACTATGTGAATAATGGGAGCCTCATCAAACTTCTTCTTTATTTAGTTATACTTACACATTTACTATACAGTATGACTGTATTCCTGTATTATTGGATGAGATACAAACTTTATTGCTACTGTTACCTGTTTTGATGCTCAAATTGTCCCATATTTGGGCAGCAGGAACCCCCCCAAGGGCTTTGTGTCTTTTTGACATGTCCCCTTATTTTTGGAGCACTTCTTTTCTGGCCCCAAAAGATGTTCCAGCTCATTCTATAATATCCATCTTCCAGTGAATCAGGCATTCCTACAAGGAGTTCTGGTGCTTTTAACTGGTAAATAGTGTTCAGAAACCAGGCACTAGGTGTGTTCATAGATGTTGAGTGGGATGACTCCCAGCCCTTCTCACTGGACCAGGCGAGGTAATACATGAGACACCCCCCCCCACATTTGTGTCATGTGGTTTCTATAGCCACCTAAATACGGTAGAACCTCCATAGCTGACCACCTCCCTACATTGAACACCTGTTAAGTTGACCTAATTTTCATAGACTGGACATGTACCACATGCATGATCGGTAGGCCTAGCCCCTTATGTTGTCCACCTCTGTATGTTGACCAGTTTGTTACAGTCCCTTGGGTGTTCAGCTTACAAGGGTTCTTCTGCATATTTAAAGACCAGAGATCATACCAACACTTCCAGTTTCAATCTAACCTCATAGGGTTCATTCTTTTTCCCTTTCCACTTATGAAATTCTCTTCCTTAACAGTGAGAAACCTGACTCCCGGTAATCCCTCTGTCTATAGCAAAATTCCTATCTCAGTGGTTGCAACTCCCTATTCCATGGGGACCCCTTAGTCTAGCTCTGACAGCCCCCATTCTCTTTGTAAACATCATATTTCCAAGCTCAGTCTCAGAAATCAGCAGGAGGGCCTTGAGTACATGCGCTTGGGGGACCCACAGTTCCATGCAGCACCTTCACCTGACCCCCATCCCTGGACCATCCTCCTCGTCCCTTCCCCACGCTCAGGCTCTGCTGTGCTGCAGGGGGACCTTCCTCTACAGATC
>NW_003855409.1:0-2000 GCF_000181295.1 Otolemur garnettii | reverse complement strand
TATCTCATATTATTCTTGATTTGCATTTCCCCAGGATTAGTGATGTTGAGCATTTTTTCATACACCTGTTTGCCATTTGTATGTTTTCTCCTTAGAAATATCCATTAAGATTTTTGCCCATTTTTTAAATGAGATATTGGGGAGTTTGTGCTATGCAGTTCTTTATGTTCCTTATATCACCAGATATCAACCCCTTGTCAGATGCAAAATTTGGAAAATTTCTCTCCCATTCTGTAGATTATCTCTTTACTTGATTAATTGTTTTCTTTGCTGTGCAAAAGCTTTTTAGTTTGATATAATCCCATTTGTCTGTTTTTGCTTTTGAGGTCTTATTTTAAAAATGTTTGGGCAGTTTAGTATTGTGAAAAATTTCCCTGTTTGTTTGTTTGTTTGTTTTTCTGGTAGTTTTATAGTTTTGAGTTTTACATTTAAGTCTTTAGTCATTAATCCATTTTTGGATCAATTATTTTTTAAAAAGTTTGAGTTTATATTTGTGTAGGTACATAGATCTTCAGATCATAGAGATGCCATTTACGGGTTTATCATTTAAGACCCGACATATCTCTGCTTTGACACATCGTGTCTTTATTTTACTTTCTAATTCTGAGATGAAAATCCTACTCTGTAATTTTAAAAATCTTGGGGTCTCTGAGTGCTCAACACATATTACTATTGTCCAGTTTTCTACCCACCTTCTAGCCCAGCCCTCTGGGCCACTGATGCTTTTTATGCTAAATCACTGATAGCAGAACTTTTGAAAGAAGAAATACATTATTTTGATTCTATATTATATAAAATAACATATAAACATGTATGTGTGTGTATATATGTAAATTAGTGTTTATTTTTGTCTGAGGAAATCTATAATTCTAAGAAATTCTCAAGAGAGTCCCTTCCCCCTTAGGTTTAGTGTAACAGAGATTTCTCCTCTATTTTTGAAATTTCTGTATAATATGTATTTAATCCCACTTACTGAAATGTTACATATAATATGACTCATTTTCTTCAGAAAAATGGCTAAAGCAAAGGTGCTTTCCACAAGCTACTTAAGAATCTTGAGCCTTGATTTTCATTAGCAAATAACAATAAAAACAGAACTTGTAAGATTTTAAAAGAAACAGCTTATGCAAAAACACTTTATACATTATATGGTACCATATATAATGTAAGTCTAAAAATATATACATACATACACAAGGCTAAAAATATATGTATAGGGGCAGCACCTGTGGCTCAAAGGAGTAGGGCGCTGGCCCCATATGCTGGAGGTGGTGGGTTCAAACTTGGCCCTGGCCAAAAACTGCAAAAAAAAAGTCTAAAAATAATATACATATAGTTTTAAATATTTGAGGAAATTCCATACCATAATACTTATAAGTATATATACTCCCATACAAATAATATGTAAGTTATTTTTATACTTGTACTTGCAGATTTTATTTCCTGATAGAGATGGTCTTTACCCTAAATTTTAAATATTAAGTCCCACCAAGAAAGAAAGAAAGAAAGGAAGGAAGAAAGGAAGGAAGGAAGGAAGGAAGGAAAGAAAGCAAAAAAGAAAAATGGGTTGTTCTCACTTGAAAAATGTTTACCGACCATCAATTGCATGGCATTATGATAGGCATTGGGTATCCAAAGGTACTCTTTTCAAAGAGTTACTAGGGAAGTGAGAAGGATTGAGAAAGGCAATTGCAGTCATCTAATTTTAGATTTCTATATTTATGTTCTGACCTGAGCAATCAGACCAACAGAACTCCAATAAAGTGTCTGTGCAAAGCATGTAAGGGCACTCTTCTGCTCCCTTTCTGTGACAAGCCTTAGCATTATCTCTCACTTTATATCAATGCCACGTGGTTTTTTTTTTTTTTTTTTTTTTCTTTTTCCTTTGTACCCCGGTTTTTAAAATATCTCATATTATTCTTGATTTGCATTTCCCCAGGATTAGTGATGTTGAGCATTTTTTCATACACCTGTTTGCCATTTGTATGTTTTCTCCTTAG
>NW_003855408.1:0-2001 GCF_000181295.1 Otolemur garnettii | reverse complement strand
GCATGTATAATTCCATTTTAACAATTACCATAAAGGTGGTAAAGTCAGAAAGAGGAGACACACTGATGAATAAGATATTCTGGAGCACCCAGAAAAAAGACTGTGGCAAATAGAGTCAATTGATTTTCAGCAAACATACAGAAGCAATTCAGTGAGGAAAGGAGTGTTTCTGTAGTGGAATATTTCACATCTTACGCCAAGAAAAGAAAATGGATCTACATCAGGCCTTGTACTTTTCACAGAAACGAATTATAAATGAATTCAAGACCTAATGTAAAATACAAAGGGATAAGACTTCTAGAAACAAAACACCCCCAAAATAAATTTATGTGACCTTGGGTACGTTGATGAGCTTCTAGGTAAGAAATAAAAGCACAATCTATAAAAGAAAAAGTAATAATTAGGGCTATTGAGATTAAAACTACTCTGCAAAAGACTGTGTAAAAATATTTTTAAAATGGCAGGAAATATTTTCAAATTCTGATAATGATTTGTTATCCAGAATATAAAATGTACTCAAAGTCAACAATAAGAAAAAAAAATTAAATGAGCAAACGTTCTGAATAAACACATCACCAAACACAGAGATATACAGAAAACAACTAAATTCACAAAACAATGCTCGACATCATTTGTAATTTGGGAAATGAGAATTAAAATCACAAAGAAATACACTGCACATATATTAGAATGGCTAACATCCAAAATCTGATAGTACTAATTGGTGACATGGGTGGGAGAAGTAGGAACTCTCATTCAATCGCTGATGGGAATGTGAAATAGTAGGATCATCTAGAAAGACAGTTTGGCTATTTCTCACAAAGCTAAATGCAATCTTACTATACTCAGCAATGAGGCTTTTAAGCATTGAGCCAACTGATTCGAAAACATATCTCTGTACTAAAACCTACTCCTAGAAATTTATAAAAGTTTTATTCAAAATCACCAAAAACTGAAAACACTAGAGATATTTTTCAATAGATGAAAAGACAAACAAACTGCTGTATAACCACAGAATGGACAATAACTCAGCAAGTAAAAGGAATGAGCTATCAACTTAGGTGAATCCTTAATACATATTATTAAATGAAATAAATGGGTCTGTAAAGGCAATGTGCTCTATGATTCGATTTATATGACATTCTGGAAAAGACTCAACTACATGGAAATGGAACAGAGATTGTCAGCAGTTTGTGGAGAGGAGAGTGGAATAGATGAAGCATGGAGGATTTCGTAATGAATTGATCTAATAAAAAATAAATTAAAAAAAAAGAAATTATTCTGGTTGATACTGTAGCAGAGGATATGTATACACAGCACTGTAAACTTGTCAGAATCCACAAAACTTTAAAACACAAAGAATGAACTTTATGTATGCAGATTGAAAAGATTCAGTAGTGAGATGTGAGGAATCCACAATGGAATGCAGATGGTGATCAAAAAAAAAGAAACTATTAAAAATGTGAGACATAGCCACACTGAAGGTGATGGGGAAGAAAAAGGCTGACCTAAGTAATTTTAAAAATGAGTGGATGGTGGCACCTGTGGCTCAAAGGAGTAGGGCACCGGCCCCACATGCCAGAGGTGGCGGGTTCAAACCCTGGCCAAAAAAGAAGAAAGAAAAAAAATGAGTGGAAACTCTAAGACTAAAAGACAAAAGAGAATCCATCTAGGTACTGCATGATAGTTAAAATATTAACTGAGGGAGCAACATATAACTGTTTGGAAACTCTACAAAATATCCGGAGAGGTAACAGATAAGTGCAGTGATGGGGTATTATGGGAGCGAAGTTTCTCGCTGTTGAAGTGGTCGTTTACCGATAAGCAAGAAGAGAAGGCTGGAATGATACCTATGTTAATGAATCAGAGTAGGAATCACCAGTAAATTCATATTTACTTTACTATAAACATGAACTTATCCTAAAAAAACTGCTATGTATGTACTTTCTCGCTAAATATCACTAGGGTCACCTTTGAAGTACTACCCTTTGGAAGCTATGC
>NW_003855407.1:0-2001 GCF_000181295.1 Otolemur garnettii | reverse complement strand
GCATGTATAATTCCATTTTAACAATTACCATAAAGGTGGTAAAGTCAGAAAGAGGAGACACACTGATGAATAAGATATTCTGGAGCACCCAGAAAAAAGACTGTGGCAAATAGAGTCAATTGATTTTCAGCAAACATACAGAAGCAATTCAGTGAGGAAAGGAGTGTTTCTGTAGTGGAATATTTCACATCTTACGCCAAGAAAAGAAAATGGATCTACATCAGGCCTTGTACTTTTCACAGAAACGAATTATAAATGAATTCAAGACCTAATGTAAAATACAAAGGGATAAGACTTCTAGAAACAAAACACCCCCAAAATAAATTTATGTGACCTTGGGTACGTTGATGAGCTTCTAGGTAAGAAATAAAAGCACAATCTATAAAAGAAAAAGTAATAATTAGGGCTATTGAGATTAAAACTACTCTGCAAAAGACTGTGTAAAAATATTTTTAAAATGGCAGGAAATATTTTCAAATTCTGATAATGATTTGTTATCCAGAATATAAAATGTACTCAAAGTCAACAATAAGAAAAAAAAATTAAATGAGCAAACGTTCTGAATAAACACATCACCAAACACAGAGATATACAGAAAACAACTAAATTCACAAAACAATGCTCGACATCATTTGTAATTTGGGAAATGAGAATTAAAATCACAAAGAAATACACTGCACATATATTAGAATGGCTAACATCCAAAATCTGATAGTACTAATTGGTGACATGGGTGGGAGAAGTAGGAACTCTCATTCAATCGCTGATGGGAATGTGAAATAGTAGGATCATCTAGAAAGACAGTTTGGCTATTTCTCACAAAGCTAAATGCAATCTTACTATACTCAGCAATGAGGCTTTTAAGCATTGAGCCAACTGATTCGAAAACATATCTCTGTACTAAAACCTACTCCTAGAAATTTATAAAAGTTTTATTCAAAATCACCAAAAACTGAAAACACTAGAGATATTTTTCAATAGATGAAAAGACAAACAAACTGCTGTATAACCACAGAATGGACAATAACTCAGCAAGTAAAAGGAATGAGCTATCAACTTAGGTGAATCCTTAATACATATTATTAAATGAAATAAATGGGTCTGTAAAGGCAATGTGCTCTATGATTCGATTTATATGACATTCTGGAAAAGACTCAACTACATGGAAATGGAACAGAGATTGTCAGCAGTTTGTGGAGAGGAGAGTGGAATAGATGAAGCATGGAGGATTTCGTAATGAATTGATCTAATAAAAAATAAATTAAAAAAAAAGAAATTATTCTGGTTGATACTGTAGCAGAGGATATGTATACACAGCACTGTAAACTTGTCAGAATCCACAAAACTTTAAAACACAAAGAATGAACTTTATGTATGCAGATTGAAAAGATTCAGTAGTGAGATGTGAGGAATCCACAATGGAATGCAGATGGTGATCAAAAAAAAAGAAACTATTAAAAATGTGAGACATAGCCACACTGAAGGTGATGGGGAAGAAAAAGGCTGACCTAAGTAATTTTAAAAATGAGTGGATGGTGGCACCTGTGGCTCAAAGGAGTAGGGCACCGGCCCCACATGCCAGAGGTGGCGGGTTCAAACCCTGGCCAAAAAAGAAGAAAGAAAAAAAATGAGTGGAAACTCTAAGACTAAAAGACAAAAGAGAATCCATCTAGGTACTGCATGATAGTTAAAATATTAACTGAGGGAGCAACATATAACTGTTTGGAAACTCTACAAAATATCCGGAGAGGTAACAGATAAGTGCAGTGATGGGGTATTATGGGAGCGAAGTTTCTCGCTGTTGAAGTGGTCGTTTACCGATAAGCAAGAAGAGAAGGCTGGAATGATACCTATGTTAATGAATCAGAGTAGGAATCACCAGTAAATTCATATTTACTTTACTATAAACATGAACTTATCCTAAAAAAACTGCTATGTATGTACTTTCTCGCTAAATATCACTAGGGTCACCTTTGAAGTACTACCCTTTGGAAGCTATGC
>NW_003855406.1:0-2001 GCF_000181295.1 Otolemur garnettii | reverse complement strand
GTGGAGCACAGAGAATACAGTGGCACAAACAGCTCTCGGACTTGAGAACATACAGTAAAGAAAGGAGAAGCCCCCTGTAGAAAATGACTTGATCTCATCAGCACAGCACACTTCTGCAGGCCTGGGTGGCAGGCCTGAACTCCCCACTGTAGAGGAATTAAGTATTTTGTGTGCCCTTGCTCAATTATTGAGTTTAGAGTTCTGAAAGTCGGCCCTAAAGTTAAGGTGCACACAGAGATGGGGTGCTCTGAAAGTGAGCCCTGGCCTCAGGCATCCCCCCTCCCACCACTATGGTGTGTTCTTAGGGGTCGTCACCTGCCAATCCTAAAACGTATATAGTCCATGATATCTTTAGTTGATGAAGTAAAAAATAATATCTGAGTTTTACAAACAGGAGATAATCCAGTAAGGCTAACATACACTTGCTTTCTAAACAAAGCTTCTAATCAACTTCTCCAAAGGACAGCTGGGCACTGGCCCTCCTCACTTTGTGCATGGAAAGCACAGGGTCTAGCCTGACCACTGGAAACTCTACGCAGTAGCCACAATCATGGAGAATCCTCACCTGGCTTTTTTGAAGCATCTAAAGGCGTAGATGACATGTTGGACATTTCACTCACATCAAAGCCTTAATTTTATATGTGCAACTTTAAAGAAAATGCACGAGATGTGACCTTCGAGCTATTTCTGTCTCTAGTTTAGACACGTCTCTGCCCACTTGTTCTCTCTTCTCTCCTATCCCCATTCTCCTTCAGTCATGACCTCAAGTAACCTGAAAAAGATTCATCTCACTGTCAGGAAACCAAACTTCATTTCTTTCTTTTTCTTTTATTTTTTTTCCCAGATTGATATGAGGGTCCATTGCTTTCATTTCTAAGGTCAAGTTCAATTGTAGTTGAGCCTTTCCCCCAGGGCGCCTGCTGAGCACCCTCACATTGTGCAGGTTAGATGAGATCCCGACAATCGCCCTGCCTCCTCCCCCTCCTCTCTCCCTCTTCTCCCCTCCACCTTGCTAGATTATACTCTATTTTCTTTCATGTGGGCATGTAGTTTTTTATATATTGGTTTCATATTGGTATTGAGTACATTGGATACTTTTTTCAATTCTTATGATACTTGACTAAGAAGAATGTGTTTCAACTCCATCCAGGTAAACACAAAAGATGTGAAGTCTCCATCTTTTCTTATGGCTGAATGGTACTCTATGGTGACACACACCACAATCTGTTAAGCCATTCATGGGTTGATGGACCCTTGGGCTGCTTCCACATGGCAATTGTGAACTGAGCTGCAATAAACATTCTTATGCAAATGTCCTTGTGGTAAAATGACTTTTTTCTTCTGGTTAGATACTTAGTGATGGGATTATGGGATCACATGGAAGGTCTACTGTTAGTTCTTTGAGGATTCTCCATACTTCTTTCCATAGAGGCTGTATTAGTTTGCAGTCCCACCAGCAGTGTGGAAGTGTTCCCTTCTCTCCACATCCACACCAGCATCCGCAGATTCAGGACTTTGTGATGTGGGCCTTTCTCACTGGGGTTAGGTGATATCTCAGGGTGATTTTGATTTGCATTAACCTGGGTGAGGGACAATGACCATTTTTTCTTATAGTTGTTGGCCATTCGTCTGTAATCTTCAGAGAAGTTCCTGTTCAACTCTCTTGCTTGTGCTATGAATCTGATAAAGGGCTAATAATTAGAATCTACAGACAGTTCAAATTGATTAACAAGAGAAGAGCAAACAACCCCATTTATAAGTAAGTGGTGTCCCCCTGCTCTCTTGCCATGCCACCTCACCCCTGGTCCAACAATATCAGCTACTCAACATTTTCTCCTCATTGTGAATTTATAGTTAAGACTTAGAAACAGAATTCAGCTGGTAACAAGCAACATTCCATACTAGCAGGAGAAACGTTCAGGAGAGGCAGCCAGGAGGAGACTGAGCAGTGACCTGACGTGGACATGATCGTGAGATAGATGAAGCTGCTTTCGGACCCCT
>NW_003855405.1:0-2002 GCF_000181295.1 Otolemur garnettii | reverse complement strand
ATGCCCAGCATTAGTTCCCTTATTAATAACAAAGAGGAAGGTAGCTCTCTAAAGGAGAAATCAGTCAAACTCCACCTTCATAATACGATGACACGTGAGATCACCAATAACGGGAGGAACTCATGTCATGGGTGCCCTAAAGCAATGTCCTCCCACAGAAAGTCGCATCACCTTATCAAAAATATACTACTCGAATACAATCATAGAAAAATGATCAGATACATAGAAAATCAGTAATTTTCTACAAAATACCAGTCTGGATTCCTAAAATGCCAATATTATTAAAGAAAAAAGAAAGAGAGAAAAAGATGGAGAATGTAATCCAGGCACCTAAATGCAATGTGTGATTCCTAATTAAATCCAAGATTTGATTAAAACTCACTATAAAGCATATTATTAGACAACTGGAAGACTTTGAATATAGATTATATTACATTTTAGGTGAGAATATCATATTAGTGTTGCATGTCTTTCATTAAAAACTAGTATTTTTATATCGGAGCATGTCCTGGTTCTTAGGCAGGAATACCAGGGGCTGAGGTGAGAATGTCTTCAGTCTCTTATCTGGATCAGAAAAGCCCTATATCTGTACTGATCTGTTTATTTGTCTATGTAGGAAAGAGGAGGAGGAAGCCAGTTGGGCAATATTGGCAATTAATGAATCTAGGTAAAAACTGTATGGGAAATTATTTTATTTTTTCAATTTTTCTTTTAGGTCATATTTTCAGAAATAGTTGGGGAAAGGCTACTTTCTAAAAACATTCAAAATACTAAAACATTTAAGAAGTAAATCTATTTTGTTGCTTCAGACCCATTTGTGTTAATACGTGGGTTTCTTTCCCCATACCCTCCTCTCATACTATTCAATCCATGTAGGTTTTCTCCATTTTTGACATTGATTTTCACATGTAGACTCTTAATACAAAAATGTACCAATAACAGTGGCTAGATGTGCAGATTATCTAATAATTGATATGGAATTGGTGTCCAGTTCACAATTATTTCCCGCCACTGGGATTCTCCTAAATATTTCAAGTTTGAGACTGTGGTCCCACAGGTTAAATTATAGGGTAGCCACTGGAGCAGAACGCCACCGCTGGCTCTCAGAGCACACCATTCTTATGGCCCATTTTGATCTCTGCTCCTAACTGCAAGAGTTGGATTTCTCAAGTGTTGCATGAATGCACCTCCCTATGCCCCGCATCCTCTCCACAGTAATCGTCAATGGTAGTAGCAGGTCATTCTGAAGTCATTTTTATTTTTTCTATGTCAGTGTTTTATGAGGCTGAGCAGAGGGGCTGAGTACAAACTGAAATGGAAAGAATTCACTCTGGGTAGTTTAAGCAAAGAACATTCATTACAGTGTATGAGGAGGCAGAGCCTAAGGAACAAGCAGGCCGGAGGAAATTTTGAGCTCAAGAGTTGGAGACCAGCCTGAGCAAGAGCATGGCTTTCATAAATAATGCCTCACACTCGGACATCAAAGGAGATACAGCTTCTTTCCACTATCAAGAAACCAGCTGCTGGGATTGAGAACTGCTGTTACAGATGCCAGCGCCAGACCCACGCTGTCTCCATCACCATCTGCACCAGCAGAACGGTGGCAGCTTCCCTCCCGGGGTCATCCTCCACTTACCTCAGGTCCAAACTTGGTATAACCCAAACCCATCCAACTGATGGAATGTAGATCACATCGAGAAACCTCATGGAAATTTGCCTCAGCAATATATAGCATTTAGTATTCCAGTCTTTATAGTTTGGGAAGGCCACCGCTGTGTGGGGGCCATATATATTGAGCTAGGTAATTATACCAAGGATATTTCTCATCCCTTTCCTCACAAATCTATAATTATTCCCTTCCAGACTTGCTCTCTGATATCCTAGGTGTTTTCTCTGAAGCTCCACATTATTTTACTCATACTTGTTACTCTGACACCTGGCTCTTCTTGAAGACATCCCTTTCAGCCTCCCAACTTCTCCAGAGGAGGCTGTTTAGCAGAGC
>NW_003855404.1:0-2003 GCF_000181295.1 Otolemur garnettii | reverse complement strand
TGTGATGCCACAGCACTCTACAAAGTGACCAAAAAAAGGGTTAAATTTCATGTCATGTATATTTACCATAGCAAAGAAAAAGAGAGGAAAGAAATTATTATTATTTTTTCAAATCCAGCAACTTCTGTTCTCTCATTCTGAAAGCATGTGGTGCATGAGTGCGTACCCAGTGCCTGGCGCTGTTCTTAGCACTGGGACACAGCAGTGAGCTGAGTAAGATTTCTGCTCCCTCTGTGCTTACACGTTACATGATGATTAAAACATAGTGAAAACATGTTTAAGATGACTAGTGATATTTTCCCCCAAGAAAGGACTAAAGTAAGAGAGATTAAGAACTGTACAAATAAAAACTAGTGATATTTTGGTAGCTGGTAGCTACCGTCTGGATGGTGCATAAAGCCTGACCTGGTTATGGGTTGGCAGCTACCTCTGAATTCCTGAAATTTCTTGCATCTCCAGAATTGAGGCTTATTATATACGAAATGTCCTAACCTTTCACATACACAGAAATGCTCATCACACCTTGGGACAACAGGAAACCAGTGAGCAAGGTACTACTCGGAAGAGGTGTCTGTTCCAAACTCAATTCTAGGTAAAGCTTCCCCTGTGGTCTCCAGCAGGAAAAGACATGGTCCTTCCTCGTGGCTTTCCCGAGGGCAGTATTTCCTCCCCTGTCCCATGCTCTCTCCGCTCTTCACTCCTATTCCTTCACCTGATCACCCCGAGTTGTGTACACTCAGACACAGAGCAGCCTGGGCCCCCAGGCCTGGTGCACATACTGGAAGGCCACTCACTGCATTGGTTAAACAAAACTCACAGGGACAGATCTGGGAAGAATTCAGATACAGGAGACGCAGCATTATGCACAGGGACAGAAATAGTCACATGAGTCTCACGAGTTTTCTTCACGTGTAAAATGTAGAGCAGCTGTAGCCAGACATTTCAAATTCAAGCCCTACATCATTTTGTGGGACTCATGTTAGTAAAAAGACAGAAAAAATATTACTAAAAATCCAGAACAGAAAATTGATAAATTACCTTAATCCAGACAAAAAACACCGTGACAGCAGCTACGTTGTTGAACTGTATTTGCCAGTAGGCCAGATGCTCAAAGTTGGGGAAAGTATTTTGATCTTCCAGAAACTGTAGTAGCACCCCCACATTTGATGTTCTGTGTATGTTAATTCCTATAGCTACTACTGATAGCTGAAAAACAAAAGGTTTCTATTTATTATAGTATCTTAGAAATATATAACTCACCTTAAAGTAACTATAGTTTTTCTTCACCAAAGTATTAATTCTTAGAGTTCACAGTTTCTTACCCAGTGGCATTCATTTTTTTTTGCAGTTTTTGGCCGGGGCTGGGTTTGAACCTGCCACCTCCTGTATATGGGGTTGGCGCCTTACTCCTTTGAGCCACAGGTGCCACCCCCCAGTGGCATTCATAAAGTCACTCACTCAAATGGGAAGTGCTCAGCACCAGCACACAACAGGTAAAGCAACACCTGTGAGTGCTTCCTTTGTGAGGAAGAGAAATCCCGTGAGTTCACGAGTATACGTGTGCGAGCAAACAGATCCATGTGCACACACACATGTGCAAACGCGCGAGTGATCACACTACAACAAATTCTGACAGGAAAGCTTTCTGTCTTTTCTTCCACCTGCATTTACATCGTTTCCTACCCTTTTGCTTTCTTGGTTTCAGTGGCATTTTCTGTTTTTGGTTTTCTTTAACTAAAATAGATTTTCTGGTTTCACTTCATGCTCCAATTCCCATCCATCCTTTTCTCTGTTCAACAAAACCGCGGGAGATGTCTCTGTACAGTGTGCTGTGAGGGGGACTGAGAGGAACCAGCGGAAGCCAATTGTGCAACTCTGCCCTCAAGAAACTTAGACTCTGGTTCGAGTTAAAAACACAAAGTTAAATAACACACAAAAAACCCTCCTAATGTCGGCATCACATAAAGTGAAGGGTGACACAAGACTTTTTTTTTTTTTTTTTT
>NW_003855403.1:0-2003 GCF_000181295.1 Otolemur garnettii | reverse complement strand
TTCTCACCCGGAAAATGAGCCTGTTGCAGCACGCTTTTATCAGTAGCTAAGATGTGAGCTCTTGAGATATCCTTGAGTTAACGAAACGCCACGGTGATCCTTAATTCTGCCAGCCTAAACCTTCTACCCTAAGAGGACACCAGGAGCCTGGGGGGTTCAAGAGCCAGGGGACCTGCAGCACTCCAGTGGTGAACGCGTCGCCGCTGCCATGGAGACGCTTACGTTCCGCCAGAAACCCCGCCTCTCCCTCCGCCTACCCCTGTCCCACCTCCCCTTGTCCCCTCTAGGATTCGCCGGAGGTCCGACCTTTGTGGTCTTCTTTTCCGGAGGCACTAGTGGCTTCCGCAGAACTGGAGGAGCTCACTGCGATTTTTATTCCTTCTGCAAAAGTGGGCTGAGGGATGAAATAAAACGGGAAGCTCTGGGGAGCTGGTTGAGCTTCAGATACAACCAGAGAACCCTTTGAAAGATCAAGGGAGGAGGCAAGACAAAGGAGAAAGGGCAGAAAAAGAGAGGAGGCTGGGGATAAAGAAGAGTGAATGGGATAGGATACTTAAGGAAAGCGAAGGACAGAGCCGGAAGTGAGAAAGTGGGAGTGGTTGGTTTCCAAGGGCTGGAGCTGAAGGGAGGACAGAATGACCACATAGTGGGCGAAACTTTATGGCGTTGTCCACAGATTCTAACAGGGAAAGAAGCATCTGCGCAGAACAAGGAGAGATGGCGTGACAGGGACGCGATAATGGAACTTTTGCTTCAATGTATGCTCCACACTTCAATTAAAATAATAATAATCAAAGTTTCTACCTTTGAAGCTATCTCCATCTCCCAAACAAATAATTCAGGGAAGCAGATTCTCCTGCAAATTCTGAGGTTATCACTTCTTCACCCTGCAACTTCACAGAGCATTCTATTACCTTTCTTATGTAAGAAAAGCTTTTTGAGCAGTACAATCCCTCTACCACCTTCTCACTTGTTGGTTAAGCTTACTTCCTAAGTCAATCAAAAATAATTATTCATAATGACCAAGAACTAGAAAGAATCCAAATATTCTCTAACAGGAGAATGATTTTATAAAGGTGGTAGATCCATATAATGGAATACTACTCAGCAATAAAAAGGAATGAACTACTGCTTCCTTCTACAATGTGGATGAATCTTGACAGCATGATACTAAATGAAATGTTTACAGAAGAGCATGTAATGTCCATAATATGGAGTTGTAGAAAATGCAAACTGTAGGGACAGAAAAAAGACCAGAGGTTGCCTAGGGTTAAAGCCCCTTACAGGGGACAAAAATATCTTTTGGGAGTAATAAAATTTTCTGTATATTGATTGTGGCTGTATTTCACAGAATATATATGTGTTTGTCAAAACTCACTGGATTGTATCTTTTAAATAGATACAGTTTATTGCCAATTCTACCCCCATAAAGTTTTCTTAACTGTGTTTAAATACAAAAAAAAAAACAATAATAATGCCTCACTCTATTTCACAAAGTACTTTCAAATGCAATAATAAAGAAGAAATTTAGCAATCCAAATTTATAACCATTGAGGATACAGGTGTAAACAAGATAGACCATGTACCTGCCCTCCCAGAGTTTACATTCTAGTAGGTGAGAGACAACAAACAAATAAATGTAACCAGTATATTGAATAAGCAGGATTACAAAGAGTGGGATTCCAACAGAAAACAACTATATTCCATTCCTTCACTGCCAGGGAAACCAGCTATGTGGGGCACTTCCCCATTCACTGGGCAAAATATTAGACACACTACTCACATAAAAAGTCCTCCTCTGGTCATCTTTTGTACCAGGAATGTACTTAAGTATATAAAATGACCAAAATCCTATAATAATCAGTATTCTGAATTTCTTTCCTCTTTTAAACAGGGCATGTCTATGGAGGGAATTGGTAGAAGTATGGCTTCTATGCTCCTCCCAGACTCACCAGATTGCCTTTAGCACCTCCAAAATTGGGGGTAGAAGGAGAGGAGTGAGA
>NW_003855402.1:0-2003 GCF_000181295.1 Otolemur garnettii | reverse complement strand
AATCAGGGCACTTCTTCCTCATGCACACTTCCCCGTATTACACAATCAGGGCACTTCTTCCTCGCACACGCTCCCCGTATTACACAATCAGGGCACTTCTTCCTCGCACGCACTCCCCGTATTACACAATCAGGGCACTTCTTCCTCGCACGCACTCCCCGTATTACACAATCAGGGCACTTCTTCCTCGCACACATTCCCTGTATTACACAAGCAGGGCACTTCTTCCTCACACGCACTCCCCGTATTACACAATCAGGGCACTTCTTCCTCACACGCACTCCCCGTATTACACAATCGGGGCACTTCTTCCTCGCACACTTCCCCGTATTACACAATCAGGGCACTTCTTCCTCACACGCACTTCCCATATTACACAATCAGGGCATTTCTTCCTCACATGCACTTCCCGTATTACACAATCAGGGCACTTGTCAGGTCTGCTCCAGTAGATCATAAGTTTTTCAAGGTCAATGAACTGTGTTTACTCAGAAGTCTTTTTGTTCAGTTTTAATGTGGAATCTCAGTCACTCTTCCAGAACTCTGCTGCTAACAGGCCGCAGCTTGCCACGCCCCACGCCATCTCTCCACAGGTGTTGAGGGGGTTGCCGGGCATGAGGGAGGTATAAACATACTCAGCCTCAAAAGTGATCAGTGTCCTCACATGCCTAGTGCCCAAAGAAGCAAAGAACCACCTCTTGGACCAAACTCACATCTCTCGTGCTCCTAGACCCATTGTAGAGAGCTGGTGGGTACAGCCCACTGGGTTGAGGGCACACCCCCTGAAACCAGATTGCCTGAGTTTGAACTTCTGGCTCTGCTGTCTACAGTCCTGCCTGTGTAACTTTGAGCGAGTTACTGAGTTGTCTGTATGTCTAGCTGCACCTTGGTTTCCTCCTCTGTAAATGAGGATGATAACAATAATAATAGTCCCTGCCTCCACCTTGACAGTAACAATTAAATGAGTTTTTACATGAAAGCTGCTCAAGAGAGAGAGGACTTAGCCCATGGCTGAGCTCAGTCATCAGCTATTATCACTAACCACTTCCTATCACCTTCTATGACCTCCTCAGTGATAGTTTCTCATATCTTTATTCACTCTTATGCTTCAGTATTCCTATTCTAAAATACAGTAGAACCTCTGTAAGCTGACACACTAGCCCTCACACGGAAGTGGTGAACACACGGAACGAGGCCAGCTGTACTGATAACACACATGTAATGCACATCCAGTCTGTGAAAATCAGGTCAACTTAAGGAGGTGGTCTTCAAAATACACCACAAAGCTATGATAAATCAAACAGCATGGTTTTTAGTATAAAAACAGACACATAGACCAATGGAACAGAATAGAGAACACACAATTACGTCATCTGTTCATAGTCAACTGATTTTTTTTTTATTTTATTAAGCCAAAACACATAGATCATGAATATGTTCATACGTATGTGGGGTACAATGTGCTGATTTTTTAAAATATAATCTAACATGGTTACATTAAACCAATCAACATAGCTTTCACCTCATTTACTTGATTATTGTGCCAAAACATCTATGTTCTACATTTCACAGATTTGACTTGTACCCTTATTATGTTTCATTGGTGTAATCCGTCCTTTTGCCCTCCCTCTGTCAAACCTCTCCCTCCTCTGGGCAGTGCCTGTGGCTCAAAGGAGTAGGGCACTGGCCCCATATGCCGGAGGTGGCAGTTTCAAACCCAGCCTGAGCCAAAAAAGAAAAAAACCCTCTCCCTTCTCCTCCCCCCCCACTCCACTTCTCTCCATCATCTGGGCCATAGTTGTGTTCTATTTTTTGCAAGAATGTGTGTAGTCAACTGATTTTGAGAGTAGGGGGGAATAGAAGGCAGGGGAGTTTTATGTTTTACCTGATACTTTTCTGTTTTATTTATTTATTTTTTAATACTGAGTGTTATTACTACTATAATAAAATAAGCTAGCTAATTTTTGAAAGTGATGAGAATTTGTGTCAACTTTTAAAGTCCC